>NC_026005.2:32614111-32658394 GCF_000442705.2 Elaeis guineensis | reverse complement strand
TTTTTGTATGTCCACTAAATGGAGTCTTAGTCATTTTTTTCATAAGATAAGATTCATAAGTACCTAATGATTCATATTCATAAGGATCAAAGAACTCTTCTTTGTATAACTTGTTAATCCTTATGTTACTTATATGACCAAGTCGACAATGCCAAAGTAAAGTATTATTCAATTTTTCTCTCTTTCACTTTTTACTTTCATCAATATGAAAATCATTGTCATTAGATAGAATTAGAAGACTACTATTAATAACACCATGACAAAAAATTTTATTAGAAAAAAAAATTGAGCAACTATTGCTCTTTCCATTTATTTCATAATCTCGTTACAATAGTAATGGTACAAAAATAATATTTCTAATGATCTTAGACATATAATAATAGTTTTCTAACTCTAAGATCTTTTTAGAAGATAACTTTAACATATATGTCTCCACAGCCTCTGCTTGGATGGACTCTCCTCCAGTGCCGTAGAGCTCAAAATCATCCTTCTTCAGCACTCTAATGTTCTGCAGCCCCTGCAATGATTTGTAGATATGAAAATTGTAGGCGGTATCCAATACCCAAGAGTTTGAATTGGAAAAATTTAATGATAAAATTATATGTATCTCATACATCCCTTTTGGTGCGTTGCTTGCACCAACCTTTACAGTTGTAAGATATAATTTGCAATTTCTTTTCTAGTGTCCTACCTTGCCACAGTGAAAGCATATACCCTATCCTGAGACTTTCTTCCTCTTCTTCTTCATCTGACCACCCTTAGGATTCAGTACTTTCTTTGAACCCTTAAAATATGACTTCTTCTTAGAGATTTTACCCACAAGAAGAAGTGGAGCCTTTTCTTTCTTAATATGGCTCTCAGTTGTCTTAAGCATATTCAACAGCTCAGGCAAGGAGGTATTCAGTTTGTTCTTGTGATAGTTCATGACAAACTAAGTGAATGACTCAGGGAGAGATTGCAGAATCAAATCCTGACTTAATTCTCCATCCATCACAAAATCTAGTTGACCCAATCTAGTAATCATATCAATGATCTTCAGGACACGATCTTGTACGAATTATCCCTCAATCATTCTAGCATGAAATAACTGCTTAGATATCTCATATCTAGCAGTCCTACTCTGTTCTCCATACAACTCTTTAAGATTGAGTATGGATTGAGTATCCATGCTCTCATGCTGCCTCTGCAACTCATTGCTCATAGAGGCCAGCATGATGCACTTGACAGTCAAACTATCACTCTTCCACATCCTGTATGTGGATACCTCTTCCTCGGTGGCATCATCCCCAACCTCTTGTGGTTCAGAAATGTCAAGAATATAGGAGAGCTTCTCCTGAGTAAGTATGATTTTAAATTTCTCAATCAGTCTACATAATTGAGATCAGTTAACTTGTTGAAATTTAAAATTTCTTGCAATGATAGTGAAGATGCCATTTGTAGAATTTAATCTATAATAATTAAAGAATATTATATAAGCAAATAACTCATGTTGACTCATACAATTAAATAAGATCTTTAGATTTAATTATGCCTCTCATTATTTTATCAAACATCATAACCCTCTACTATGATGAACGAGATATATTTCATATTTATCTTAGTGGGATTGAGATCTTAATTTCTCATAATGATCTTGTGTTAACGCAATAAACCCTTATGAGTTCATAAGTAGAAAACTCTTTCCAATTGCATCTCATATAATTTTCAATATCATATCTTGGCCTCTAAGATATTATTAGCCTTGTGTTAACACAACAAGTTATAATATTTTAGTTAAGTTAGACCCTTCATTTCAATACAGTCAAATTCTAATATAACTGTCTTTGTGTTAATATAACAAAGCAGTACATTCAAAATTACTGTAAGCATCTTCTATGCACCAAGATTATGTTATATCAATCTTTGTGACAAGCCTTGTGTTAATACAACAAACTAGCCATAGTTCATGATGTAACATTAACCTAGCATGAAGGAAGGCCCTTAGTAGTATTTTCAACATTAGGGTTTTTCAATATCAAGATCGCTTAATCAAATTGGCCAGGTAAGTAAGGTGGAGATCCCCCCGTTGCTTTTTTTAGACACCAATAAATTGATCATGTCAGATAACGGAACCAATTAAAGAACTACCTATAGCACTTTCCTAGACACCAATTGATCAATTGATCAAAAATTGGTTAACCCATAGTTGCATATCACTACCACTTAATATAATTTTTAATGAGGGCTATTATTTGGTCTCATGCACATTCTAACTATATAATGTCAATTTATATATCAGTATTAAAATACTCTATATGTGCAAGTGTAATATATGAACATTCATCATCCTAGGACAATCTTGCAGCATAACCTCGTTATGCTAGGACAACCTTATATCAGGATGATGAAGTGGTGAATCATATATGCATCATTTCATATCATCATATGAAAGTATAATAGAAGATATAAATTATTTTATAGTATAAATCATACTATGCATCACATAAACATTATGTATATATGATTGAACCAAACAAGGCTGGCTCTGATACCACTGTAGGGTTTTAGGATGGGCATGCACAGTGGAAGTATAATAGATTTTAAAATTTAAATTAAAAAATTTTAAATATAAAATCCTTAAACCAGTATCTTCTTGATGATTAACAATCATATATAACATAAATTTAAAATTAAATTCAAGCTATAGAAGAATACCTACAGCATTTAATCCAAATTCCGACAGAACCTCCACCAGGCGCCCAAATATTCGTCCTCCAACAGTGATCCACACAGGGCTATGATCAAAATATCAACTCTTTGAAATAATTTTTCCTCCAAAATTTTTACTTTAAAAATTTTTTTAGACACCAGGACCTCAAGACCCTCTTCCTCTTCTCCTAGCCTTCCTATCCCTATCTTTCTTCTCTCCTTGTCTTCCTTAATTCTCTTCCTAGACTCTTATCCTAAAATCGGACTTGTCTTTACTATTTTGAACTTGTCCTAATAAGAGAAGGAAGAGACTAATTAGATAATAGAGAGAGGATGTTAGAAAGAAAGGAGGAATTGAAAATCTGAATGAATCTAATCTCCCGACGCACCCCCCTTTAAATACTTAGCGACGGGTTGCCTTCGAAAATTATTCGCACCCCTTCCATGCACCATCTTGCATCCATCAAAAAATCTCATACCTCTTGATGAATTCTCATGCCCATATGAAAGATTTTGACACATGGCAATTATCAGAAAAAAATTCAAGAGATGCTTCGTGCAGAAGGACTCTTTGGAATATTTTTCTCGATGATTCTCTGATACATCATGCAGCTTCCTATGGCATAATTTTTCTCCACCACCCATCAGTACAATTTTGTCCATCAAATGGCCAAAAATGAAGACACTAACATTAGAATGGCATGAAAAAAATCTCAGATTAAGAAGTGGCATGACAAATAGGTTAGAGTCCTTCACAAGTTGGACTCTTGGTCAGGCACATGGATTAGACTGACAGGATTTCCAACTTCGATGAATTTCCACATTTAAACTAGAAAGAATTTTAACTTTAAAAAAATTATTTATACACAAAATTAAGTTAAAAATCAATCAAAAATTTATTTCATCATGAAACATTGGATAAGCTCAAGGATGAGGCATCCCATCTCATGGGACATGAAAGCTGTTTCTGCACACAAAAACTGCACCCATGCACAAGAAAAATTTTTGGCTCATGGAGACTTGGTTTTCTAGCACCAAATTTTTGGAACATATAGCAAGGGCAACTCAATACTAAAATTGGTTTGAATTAATTTGGCCTTAATTAGCTCAATCTGGAATCAATTTCAAACCTGATTCAAAACATGGAGCTAATTTTTGCAACATATGCTAGCATGTTAATTTTGCAAATATGATCTAATCCAATTAGACTCCTGATTTTTTTTTTTTGTGTGTGACCCATTGGGTTCCATATCTAACCAGTAATGGGTCTGAGTGCAAGTTGATTTGATTTTATTAGAATTTAATCTAACCGATCTAGATCCAATCGAACTAATCTGATTTCAACAATTAGAACTCTTTCTAATTGGCGATTGAATTAAACTCTTTAATTCGATCAAACCCACAAGATAAGATTGACATCTAAAAATATATCATATCTATCTAAAAGATATAGAATTTTAGTAAAAATATTAAAAATATCCTTTAATAGAAAGTTACCATACAATTTGATCCTGCGATCTCCCTGCACCCCGAATATGACTCTGAATACGGAATGATATCAAATCTAATATCATACTCATATTTCTCTCAATTTTATATGATGATTCAATTAATAAAATATTATAAACTCTTTCTAATTTTTTTATACTTTGATCAAAGGCTTTCTGAATCATCAATTGATCAGAGCAAGTAGGATGCGATCTCCTCTTATCAGGAGTGATCAATTCTATGTTGACCTACTCATAACATCTATACATATTTTATCATATTCAAAATATTCTGTACATGACTAAGTCATGAATGAGTATGAACCAAAAAATATGAATTTATGTATACAAGGTTCTATGGTAGTCTCAGGTCAAAGGGTTATATGCACAACTCCCACTATAAGAAAACATCTTTTGACGGATAAGTAAATTCCATAAGATGTTTGTTAAGTCGGATCAATTCAGTGAACTCATTCTCTAATGAGCACCTACTTTTTTGTAGTAGTGTCTCACACAAGTGGCATATGAGATGAGCCACCCTCTCCATCAAGCATACATAGGAAGTACTAGTCTATCCAGAATATTGATCTCCTTCTCAATGCTCCTATGACTAGGAATATTCTAAATCAAGATTTTTAAGATTTTAGGTCTCATAAATATGATCTCATCATGATCCTAAACCCATTATCTTGATTTATGGAGTTCATCATAATCATTACAAAAGTAAGATACAGCGTATGATGAAAAATATCTTTTATTATTTAAAGAGTCAATACATGAGTTTGAAAGATTACAAGGAAAATCCATTAAAATACAAATTTCGATTGGCTTGTAGGGCATATTCCTTTCAGTCCGGCCTATGTCAAGAGACAGATGGTGAAAAAGTTGGAGGATAGATCTATTATAGCTCGCTTTATAGAGTACCCAAAAAAATCTATGAGATACTACTACTTTCCACAAGACCACAATATGATTGTAAGTCAGAATGCCGTATTCCTAGAAAAATAGTTTATCCAGAATGGCAGCAGTGGGAGGTTAGTGAAACTCGAAGAGAAGGTCTCTGAAGAGTCTACAGCTATAGATCCTCAAGAACCCATAGTCCATGAGTCAGTAGTTGATATTCCTCTGCCATCTCGTAGATCTAGCAGGGTCTCCCGACCTCCTGATAGGTACATGGGTATGCTTACGAAGGAAGTAAAGGAAATGTTTCTTATAAGAGATAGGGGTCATGATGATGATCCCAATACCTTTGATGAAGCGATTTTTGACATCGATTTTGAGAAACAGTTAGATGCTATGAAGTCAGAAATTGACTCATTATACTCAAACCAAGTTTGGACTTTAGTGGATCTACCTGAAGGTATTATACCTATTGGATATAAATGGATCTACAAAAGGAAGATAGGTGCCGATGGTAAGGTAGAGACCTATAAAGCTAGGCTTGTGGCTAAAGGTTATAATCAGCATGAGGGCATTAACTATCAGAAAACTTTTGCCCGTAGCCATGCTGAAATCCATCCACACTTTGCTTGCTGTTGCAGCTTATTATGATTATAAAATCTGATAGATGGATGTAAAAATTGCCTTCCTGAATGGATACTTTGAAGAAGATATCTATATGGAGCAGCCTATGAATTTCACATCCGGTGATGGTGATCACAGAGTCTGCAAGCTGTAAAGGTCCATATACGGATTAAAGCAAGCTTCTCAAAGTTAGAATCATCATTTTGATGAGGCAATCAAATCATTTGATTTCATCAAAAATGAAGAGAAATTTTGTGTATACAAGAGAGTCAGTGGGAGCGTAATCACCTTCCTCATACTGTATGTGGATGATATTCTCCTCATTGAAAATGATATTTCAATGCTGACCACGATCAAAAGATGGTTGTCCAAGGAATTCTCCATGAAAGACCTAAGGAAAGCATCCTATATTTTTGAAATAAAAATCTATAGGGATAGACCTAAACGGATACTTGGTCTGCCATAAAAGCTATACATAGAGAAGGTGCTGAAGAGATTCAACATGAAAAACTCCAAAAGAGGTCTCTTACCTTTTAAGCATGGTATTAGTCTCTCCAAGATGATGTGTTTGACCACATCTGAGAAGGTGCAGCGCATGAATACGATTCCTTCCACCTCGACTATACGGAGCCTCATGTACGTCATGCTATGTACTTGACCTGATATTGCCCTTACTGTGAGTGTCACAAGCAGGTTTCAGTCGAATCCAGACAAGAAGCACTTGATAACTGTGAAGAATATCCTTAAGTACATAAGAAGGACTAAGAATTTATTCTTGATCTTTGAAGGAGACTCTGAGTTGTGAGTTGAGGGTGTATTCTTGTTTGATATATTAGAAAGATTCTGAATATACGATCAATGGAGGTTGAATATGCTGTAGATGCATAGGATGAATTTTGGCTCTAATGTTAGTTGTAGAACTGGATGTCATGTCATGATATAGTACTGTAAAGATAATGGCACCATAGCCCTTGCTAAGGAGCCCAAGGTCTCACCAAAAGTCCAAACACATAGAGCACCAGTGTACGCGACTACCTCATGTCGAGGTGTGAAGAGTAGACTCTGCAAACAATGTTGCAGACCCGTTGACTAAGCAGTTGAGCAACCAAAAATGAAAGTCCACCTTGAAAAGATGGGACTTAGATTTATGGCCAACTAGCTTTAGTCCAAGTGAGAGACTGTTAGATGTATGTCCTAGAAGTCAATATGGCTGACATATTGTAATAAATCTAAGATATAATTTTATACTTAATATATTGATATGATTAATAAAAGGGGCAAGTTTTTTTTCATTCAAGTGTAATGTGTCATTAAATCATCCATGGAATTAGTTTTGATACATATTCTCAAAGTGTTGAAAATTAGAGATATGTATTTAATTCCTAAAGGCTCTCGATCGTAGGATCATCATGAGGGTGATGATAGATCCAGATAGACTGGTGCACAAATTATTTCTTTTAGGATAGATGGATCTTTAATCTACTGTGTAGAGACACAGGGAGATAAGTGTGGATGTTGTTAGAGAACAACTGGCACGAGTGTGACCAAACGAGAGATCACTTGGATTTCTATTCAATCATCAGTGATTGTTTTGATGCTATAGTTGTATGACTGGTCTTTTGATTTGAGATGGTACTGCTACTCACAGTAAGGCTACTGGAGTTTGATTGACACATAAACATGAGTCTCAATGAGCCCTTGCAGTGGATGTTGGCAACAGTTGGTCCATTGTAAGAGTGGGGTGCGTATCAAGATAGGATCTATCAACCTTGATAGAAAAAAGTAGTCCTATAAGATTTGAGAGGCTAAGTCCAAGAATCTGTGGCCACAGCAGTGATATTGATGGAAAAGAATTTTCATAGAAGTCACAACTGGAGTTGAGTTAATCAATCTATCATATGACTGATGTTAAGGTTTGACGATTTATCCATAAACTTCATCTAGTCAGGACTCATGATAGAGGGACTAAATCATACGTTAACTATATCTAGAGATTTATTTTAGTTCTACTGGGTTGCCACTATATACTGCTAGGTGTCACTGGTGGATTGTGAGAGCTCACTAGGATTGTTCCAAATCGACAATCCTTGTTAAGTTAGAGTGAAATTATTCCGACCCATTGAAAAGAGTTTCAATGATACGATGATAGAGATCATTGTATGTCTCACTACTAGATAGAATTAAACCTATAAGGTCACACAACAAAGGGATTAGACTTGAAATAAGTAATTGAGCTTATGAAGTATCAATTGGATTTTAGATAAACCCATTGGATTCATGGTAACCTTGCTAGCATATAGTTGGATCTAATTTCTCTTTCTGTTGGGATTACTTATTTGATAAGTTAATTCTAACTTAATTACCTACTAATAACCTATATGAATAAGATTCATAAGACTCTAATTATTGGATGTCTAAGGTTATGGATCATATAAATTAAGGGTGCAAGTCCCTTATGAATCTCCTTGATAGTTATTATGGGGTGCCACTTTGATTTGATCAATTTGGGTGTATCTATTAATTAGAGGGCCTTTGATTTTTATATAGGGTATCTCTTGGGTGCAAAAGAGGGTGTCTAATTATGGGTGCAAGGGCTCCAATAGTTAGTGCCTAATGGGCTTCCTAATGTAAGTTAGATAACTTAAGTTAATAGGAATCCTAATACAAGTAAGACTTATATTATATGATTGAATATGATTCAATCCTTATGCCTATTTAAAGGAACCTCCCCTAAGGTCCTTAGAGTATCAAAACCAGTAGCCCCTCACACCCAAAGGCTCCCCCCACACCCTCTCTTCCTCTCCCTTTCTCTTCTCTTGGGTGTTCTATACACCCCTTCCTTGGGATGTGCATCCCAAGGAGTTCCATGCCCAAAGGAGTTTGGGTGCCTCTTTCTTACTGGTTTCTAGTATCTGGTAGCAGCACATAGCAAGAAAAAACTCTAGAGAAGAGGCGAAGAAGAAGATCAAGGAGAAAGATCAAGTGTTGATCGTGATCCAGATTTCATTCAGATTTAGCAGGCTGAATTTTGGAGAATCAAAATTCAGATTATAGAGGACTGTTTCAGACTGATCCTGAGTAAATACTCATAGAGGTCAAATACTTGTGTGTCTAATAGAGAGTCTTGTCTCTTCCAAATCCAGTTTTGAAGAAAAAGATTACGAAACAGGCATGTGATTTGATCATAATCTGAATTTCAGCATATATCAATTTCAGCATATGAAATAGATTCATGTGATTTTATGTTTTTATGCATGCATAATTTAGACTAAAATTATTTTAATTTTATTCTTCACTGTAGTGTTTAGAAAACTAAATTTTGAAACACACATGCATGCACTAAATCCTGAATTCCAACACATGCAACTACTCTATTAGCAAAGAGTTGCTCTAGGATAAAAATATGGTTAGGCCCAATAACTATTAGGTGAGGGACCCAATAACGGCTTTACACCTGCTTGTGAATGGTGGGTCTGACTTAACTAAGGAGTGTGATCAATAACTGTTAGGTGAGCCCACATGACTTAGAGATCAAATCACTACAACATGCTTAGAGAAGCATCTGGACAAAGAGTTATCCACGTATTGGTATGCATGTTATCAATAACTGTTAGATAAAGTGCACGACATCAATGAGACTGTAGCATCCACTAGAAATCTAATTGTCGTATTAGGATTTTCGTTTTTCTACTCGGAGAGTATGGAAGATCTGATAAAATAGTGAAAGTCTTTTTGCATCTAAAAGTCTCTAGAGTAAATTATAAAATAAATACAAACATCCAACAAGAATCTTTGCTCTCTGTTATTTATTGTGTCAGTTTCTAACCTTCTAGCTCAAATTCTAGATATCAATCGTTTAACCAAAATCAATTACATAGATTGGCTCACAAACCTAAGAATCATTCTTAATTTTAGAAAACTAAGTGATGTTCTCTACTAGGTTATTCTAATGTTAATAGCCTATCTAACCCAAAGTCAACGAGCTATACTTGATGAGTAGATGGACAATGACAATAAAGATTGGTGTTGTATGTTGAAGTCTATGTTAGATGAACTCCAACGTATGCATGAGCATATGTTCACTGCCAACGATATATTGATTCATCTATAAGTGTTATGAGATGATCAAAGTCGCACAGCACATGAGATGCATGATGGACAGTCAGTTTATGATCATTATTTGATAATGATCAAGGACATTAAGAAGTTTAAAAGGCTCGACATGACCATGCACAAGGAATTGCTTGTGGATTTGATCCTGTAATCTTTTTTTAATTTATATGGATAGTTTATGGTAAACTACAATATAAATGAACCTCTTGGCATCTTATCTGAATTGATCAAAATGCCAACCAACTAGAGAACCTTGAAAGAGTTCAAAAGTAAATACCTGGAGAGCCTAAAGAAATAAAAACACATCTTGAGTAGGCATGTCAAAATTGCTCAATACTATCCTTATGATTTTCTCTTCTTCCAGTTGAGTTTTAGACTCTAGTATTTTTATATAGAGTCTATGGGAAGATAGAGGGCTACAAAAGTAATCCTTAAAATTGATAATAGGGCAAGAGTTGCTACTGTGGCCATGGGCATCTATTCTTTGTGATTATCATTTGGATTTAATTTTTAGAGATAGTCTCTATCATTTGCATGGTGATGTATCTATGAACTTAATTAAGCAAGCAGTGAATGCCATTGGATCTGAGAGATCCAGAGTTGAGATAAGATTTAAGTATTTGTAGCACTTTAGACTAAGTCATATAGGAGAAGAAATAATTAACAGATTGGAGAAATATGGATATTTGGGCTCATTGACTGTTGAGTCATATCTAGTTTGTACATCATCTCTTTGAGAAAATATGACCAAGCTACTCTTGTGAGACAAGAGGAAAGGACCACTGAGATACTTATCTTAGTATACATTTGATGTGTATAGCCTATTTGATGTACTAATAAGGGAGTTATTTCTACTTCGTTATCTTTATCGATGATCAGTCATGGTATGAGTAAGTATATGAGATATAAATCTGAAATTTTTGAAAGGTTCAAAGAATTCAGATGTAAAGTAGAGAAACAAATCAAAAAATTTCTAAAGGTACTTCGATCAAATCAAAAATGCAATACCAAAGAAAAAAAATTTTTGATTATCTCATAAAATGATATAGTTTCATATTGGACCTCTCTTAGTACATCTCAGCTCAACGAGATAATTAAGAAGAGTTATGGGTCTGTATGAGATATGGACTAGTCCATGATGGACTTTTCTGAGTTATTTTTGTTTCTTTAGGGACATACGTTATTTTTATGGAATTGGGTTCTCTCTAAATCGATTTCTACCACACCATATGAGATACAGCATGGTGAGAACTGAATCTTAGTTATTTCAAGATTCAAAGATGTCCAGCCTATGTCAAGGATAGTAGGTGGATATGTTAGAAGATAGGTCTATAAAGCTCATCCTAAAAGAGTTTGGGATACTACTTTTCTTTTGAAAAGATCATAATATGATTATGACCCGATATGCTTTCTTAAAAATTTATTTAACCAAGATGAAGCAGTGGGAGGAAAGTTAAGCTCGAAGAGAGTGTCTCTGAAGAGCGGCGAGCTGTAAGACCTAAAGAACCTATTAATGATGAGCCAGTATACGTATATTTTTCCTCCACCTCGTACATATAGTAGGATCTCCCATCCTCTTGAAAGGTACTTAGGTATGCTTAACAGACGATGCAGAAAAAAATTATTTCTCATGAGAGATAGGAACAAAGAGATAATCCCAAAACCTACAATGAGATGATGTTAGATATCGACTCCAATAAAGGGATATGAAATAGCTTTTCTGAATGAATATCTTTTGAAGATTTCTATATGAAGAAGCTTATGGATTTTACTTCTCGTGATAGGAGATCACAAAATCTGAAATAATCTTAGATTTAGAACATTCATACGATCAAATTGTTTGATCAGAAATGAAAAATTATGTATTTCCAAAAGGATCAGTGAGAGTGTCTAATACTAACATCGATTAAGATATAGTTGTATATAGAATTCTCTATGAAAGACATAAAGCAAGCATCCTATATTCTGAGAATATAAAGATTTATAGAGATAGATGCAATTGGATACTTATGTTTTTACAAATAAAGTATAGAGAATAGATGCTGAAAGGGTTCGACATAAAAATCTCGAAGAGGGGTCTACTACCTTTTTGGGCAAGATGTATGCCATATTATGTACTTGAACTGATATAGTTAATACTGTGAATATCACGAGTAGATATCAGTTGTATCTAGACTGAAAGCACTAGATTGCTGTGAAAATATTCTTGAGCTCTTGAGAAGAACTAAAGATTTGTTCTTAATTTTGGAGAAGGATCAAAGCTAGGAGTGGGAGGATATACCAATTCAGATTTTATGTCTGATATTAATAGTAGAATGTTTACATCACAGGTGTAATCATGATCGATATCTTGGAAGGATTCTAAGCAATCGATCGATCGATGGAAGCTGAGTATACTATAAATATGTAGGATGCATTCTGATTTTAATGTTAGTTACAGAACTGGATGTCATATTATCAGATGCCATGATACTATACTGCAAAGACAATGGAACCATAGCCCTTGCTAAGGAGCTTAGGTCTCATTAGATATCTAAGCACATAGAGTAATAGAACACGCGACTACCTCAAGTAGAAATACATAGAGGTGCAGAGAGCAATCTCTACATGAGATATGGTTAACCCACTGGTAAGTCACTTAGCTAGCCAAAGACTAAAGCCTATCTTATGAAGATGGGGCTTGATACATGGCAGATTGGCTTTAGTGCAAGTGAGAGATTGTTGGATGTATACTCTAGAAGTCAATCTTGACTGACGCATATCATAATACTAGGATATGATTTTATACTTAAAGGGCATTTATATTATCATTCATGTTTTATGTGTTCATGAATCATCCAAGGGATTAACAAGATGATGACACATATTCTCAAAGAGTTAAGAATTTGAGACATGTGTCATTGATGGTTAATTCCTAAATTACTCCTGATCATAGGATCATTGTGGGGATGGTGATTGATCCAGATAGATCAATGTACGGATCGCTTCCTTCGGATAGATGAGTCTCAAATCTACGGTGCAGTGACACTATAGTGAGAGTGTAGGTAGCTGTTAGAGAACAACTAGCATTGACGAGAAGTCACATGGATGTTTGTTCACTCGTTAGTGACTTCTCGATACTGCAGTGGTGTGACTGGTCTTTTGATCTGCGGTGCTACAGCTGCTCGTAGTGTGGCTGCTGGAGTTTGACTACATATAAATATTGACTCAGTGAGTCTTTGTAGTGGATATTGACGACAGTTGATCCACAATAGGAGTAGGGTGTGCACTTAGATGGAATCTATCGATCCTAGCAGAGAGAGTAGTCCTATGAGATTTAAGAAGTAGAGTCCTTAAATCTATGGCCATAGCAGTGTGATTAATGAAAAAAAATTTCATGAAAATCATGCATGGATTCGAGATGATTGAATCTATCATATGACTGATAATGAGATTTGACGATTTATCCATGACCTGCCATCTGGTCGGGACTCACGATAGAGGGACTGTATCATACATTAACTACACCTAGAGATTCATCACTTTTTATTCTGTTGGATTGCCACTATATACTTTTAGGTGTCATTGGTGAATTGTGAGACCCACGAGCATCATCTCGATGATCGATGATCTTTGATGGGTAGAGTTGGAATGGTTTCAATCTATTGAAAGAAGTTTTGATGATATTGTAATAGGGATCACAATATATCTCACTATCAGACAGAATAGAACCTATAGGGTCACACACAAAGAAACTTTTGACTGATCAAATGGTTGAATTATGATTATGACTTATGATAGAATTTAATTATCAATTTGATTGATGATTAATTCAATACAAAAGTTATAATTAAGTAACTCACTGAAGAGTTAGTGAGTTATAAGAGGATTTATTATCAATTGGATTGCTAATTGACTCAATTTGATTGAAAAATAGGACTTGTATCAGATCTAATTGAATTAGATTCAATTTGACTTGATATGGATTTGATTTGATCAAGCCTAATTGGATTTTGAGATAATCAAATTGCATGGGAGAATAATTTTTTATTTGATTAAAATTTGAGTTTAACTTAATTCCTAATTAGACTAGCATCTAACTAAGAATGTTTAAGTTCTTATTTGGACTAAAAATTCTCTCCTTCATGGGTGCACTAAATTCTAATTAGATTGGGATTAAATTGAGTTTGACTCAAGCACCAAGAGAGAGTCCAAAAGGACTAGGACTCCTCTAATTAGATGACAACTAATCTAAATAGTTTGGACTTCTAATCAGATTAAGATTTTAATCTATTTAGGTCTAATCAATTTTTAATATGATTAAAATTGGTTAGAGTTTAAATTGATTTAAATCAGCTACCTAAAGAGGAGCCCCATGTGGATTAAATTCTCTCTCCATGCGCCATAAAACTAGCCCCATGCCCACTTGTGTTTGATGCTGCAAATACCCCACATCCTTCCTGAAAGAATAATGCCCTACAAGCCAATCGCATATGGGATGCGATAGAGTATTTATTATAATTTATCTTTCAGATTCATGTAATTGATATTTATATTAATAAAATAGATATTTTTGTTTCATTATATGTTGCATCTTGTTATTTTTTTTTAAGATTATAATGAACCCCATAGGTCCGGACAATGATTTTAGGATCGTGATGAGATTACGTCAGTGAGACCTAAATCCTCGATAGTCCTGATCTAAAATATTCTTAGTCATTAGTACATTGAGTCGGAGATCAATGATATCGGTAAGACTGACATATCCTATGTATGCTCAAAAATAAGGATGATTGATCTCACAATCACTTATGTGGTGACACTAATACAAGGATATGGGTACTTATTAGAGAGAGTTCACTAAATTGACCTACAAGAGAATATCAGATGGAGTCTTATTTACATGTCAACTGATGTTTCTCTAGTGGGAGTTATGTAAGTGATCTTTTGACTTGAGATCACCTTGGTACCTTATGTACTTAGATCCATATTTTGGTTCACTACCTAACTTGATTCTTTGATCTTTGTGTAGGGTGTTCTGGATCTGGTGAAGTATGTATGAAGGTTGTGAGTGATCAATAAGGGATCAGTCACTCCTAATAAGGGGAGCGAATATCCTATGTGATCTCATAGGACGATGATTCTGGAAGTCTTTGGCCAAAGCAGGATGATAATTAGAAATGAATTTCTAATGTATCATCAATTGAATTATCACCTTTAGATCAAGATACACATAGATAAGTGATTGGGTTTGATATATTTTTATGCCCACAGCTCATTTGGGATGTTGTTTGACTGAAGGATTGAATTATACGAAAACTTATCACTGAAGAATATTTTGATAATTTTTTACTAAAATTTTAAATCTTTTAGATAATTATAACATATTGTTAGATGTCAATCTTAACTTGTAGACTCATCAAAATTGAAAGAATTTGAATCTGAAATCAATTTGGAAGAGTCTAAGTTGATTGGGACTCTTTGGGTGACCTAATCTCATTGGATTAGGGTTACGTCGAAAGTCTGAATCTACTTCTGGTTAGATTTAGAACCCAATGGGTCACACACTTTAAAATTTAACTTTGATCTGATCTAATTAGAGTTTAATATAAATTTTATATGTTAATTTGATATGCTAGCATATTGTATTAACCCAAGTTTCCAAATTGGTTTGGTTAAAAGTGTTTGAGCTAACCTTGACCAGCTGCCTTTAACCTAATGGGATTAGGTCAATTTGGATTGGATCCTTATCCAACTTGAACCAATTTTAAGTGGAGAAGGATTTCTCTATGCCCACTAAAAGTCACGATAGAAATAAATGCTGCCCCCTTACTTTTAGCATGTGAAATGAAGAGTCCTTCTTATTGAAGGATCTTAATTTTTACGCATTGCCATATTTTTCCAACCAGATCTCCTATATTTTGTCATCAAAATTTATTGGATTTTTTATGAAATATAGAAAATGGAGAGTCCTTCTTCTACAAATATCTAAAATGCCAAAAATTTACTCGATGAATTTATTCACCACATGGGAAGTTGAAGCGCTAAAGGTTGGCACCCCTTCATCCCATGTGACGTCCCTTGGTATCCTACTTATAGGGGATGCCCCAAATGGCTGATTGCTATGATTTTTGGTTGAAACTAGAGAGAAGGGATATGGTAAACATAAAAAAAATTTTGAAAAAATTTTGAGAAAAAAGAAAGAGAAATTTGAGTCGCAAAATTTGCAAGAAGGGTGGTGAGATTTTTAGCAAGTATTGCTAGTGTGCCCTAGGGTTTAGTTTTTCCATATGTTGGAGTCAAAAATTAAATCCTAAGTTGTATGACATCTGAAGAGTTTCTTCTTGGTGTCATTCTGGTGGTAAGATCGAAAGTAACTAGGCTTTGGCACGATCATGATGCAAGTTCGAAGCTGATAGTATTTTTGAGAAAACAAGGCTGCAGCAGCGCACCAGTTGGGAAGGACCTTTGCCAACTTTTATGTGGATCACCATTGGAAGACTTCTACCTTGGAGTCTTATGGAGAACACCAATGTGTCACTTTTTTATTTTGATAAAAGTATAAAATTCTATCCCTTTGCATGCTTGATTTTGCTTTGATCGATATCAACAAGATGATTCTAGGATTTGGATTCCAGCATGGTAGTTTTATATGATAGAACTACTGATTTGTATGATTTTAAAATTTTTAAAAATTACTTTTCACTGTATGGCTAGATCCTAACAGTGGTATCAGAGCCACTCTTATCTAATTCGATCAAACAAGTATAATATAGTAGCATAGAATCATTCTTGTTCATATCCTGCCAAAAATGTAGCATTATTTTTAGCATCGATTCTTCAAACTCAAAAATTATTTTTGACTTTTTGTGAACCATGATTTTAAATTTTAATTATTAAAATTATAAATTTATGATAATTTAAAATTTTATTATTATTGTAGCATGGTGCTTAAATCGATGTATAGAAAATAAGGATGTTATGCATGCCTAATTAGATTAGGGTTTGTTATATTATATGAATTTATTAGTCATATGTTACGACTTCGATTGTACCCTTGTATGATTTTTGGCATGATAATATAATTGCTATTATGAATAGTAGAAGCATGTCTATTTGCATAATTTATAGAGTATATTTTATATAGTCATAGTTAGGATGTGTCGAGACCAGTTTAAAGTCTCTCATAAAAATTATATTAAGTTGTAATGTCAAGATTCACTTTTAAATCAAAAATTAAATTTTTAAGATCAATTGATGTCGAAAAAAATATGAATAGTAATTTTTTAATTAGATCCGTATGCTGATCTGGCCAGCTCTGTTAGTGTCTAGAAAAGCTACGGGGAGCCTCCCACCTTCTTACCTGGCCAATTTGGTCTTATTGAATTTCAGATTTAGATTGATTAAGTGATGTAGACGTTACAAGGGCCTTCCTTCAAACTTGATCGATAGAGTATATCAAGATCTTAGTAAGCTTGTTGTGCTATCCACAAGGCTTACTATAGAAATTAACATGATGTTGATCAAGTGCATATTGATGCTTATGGCATATTTGAATAGTGTTGCTTCGTTGTGCTATCCACAAGTGTAGCATTGTTTAAGTATGACCATATGGGTTGAAGGACCAACTTAACTTGAACACTATAATTTGTTGTGCTATCCACAAGACTATATGTGATCTAGGAATCAGAATGAAAGATGTTGAGAATTGTAGAGGTATAATTGGTAAAGAGTTACCTACTCTTGAACTCATGAATACTTATTATGCTATCCACAAGATGTTTGTGAAAAATAGGGATCTCAACCCCACTAAGAAATATTAGAATATTTTTTGATTTTCATATTTGAGGGCTATAAAGTTTGATAAAATAGTGGGAGACACAATTAAATAAAAGTCTTAGTCTAGTTGTGCATGTTATCTGAGTTGTCTGCTTATATTATGTTCTTGTTGTTGTAGATTAACTACACACATGGCATCCTCACTTTCACTTAGAGGTATCCTAGATGCAAATAAGTTGACCGGACCCAACTATGTCGATTGATTAAGAAACTTGAGAATTATTCTCACTCAGGAGAAAGTCTCCTACATTCTGGATACACCTACTCCAGATTCTCTTGGGGAAGATACTTTCGAGGAGGATAAGGCCACATATAAGATATGAAAAGATGACAGTGTGACTGTCAAATGCATCATGCTTGCTTCTATGAGCAATGAGCTTCAAAGGCAGTATAAGGATATGGATGTTCCCTCAATTCTTCTTAATATTAAGGAGTTATATGGAGAATAAAATCGAACTGCTCGATATGAGATATCAAAATAGTTATTCTGTACCTGCATGACTGAAAGCACCTCCATACAAATGCATATCCTAAAGATGATTGATTTGATCACTCGTCTGGGATAGCTGAGCTTTGCCATAAATGGTGAACTAAATCAAAATTTGATCCTGCAGTCTCTCCCTGACTCCTTCTCTCAGTTTGTTATTAATTATCATATGAATAAATTGAACATCAGCTTGGCTGAACTACTGAATATGTTGAAAATAGCAGAGAGCCATTTCAAGGGTGAAAAGGCTCAGATCCTTCATGTTGATAAGATCAGCAAGAAGGCAAAGAAGGGTTCTAAAAAAAAGATGAACTCTAAGGCTGACATCTCTAAGAAGAAAGTGAAGAAGATCTCTGTCAAAGGTACTTGCTATCACTTTGGAAAGGAGGGCCACTAGAAGAGGAATTGCAAGGAATACCTTGCAATCGTGAAACTGGCAAATATTGCTAAAGATTTGTATATGACACAAACTAATTTATCATTTAGTACTTCAATGTCAAATTCTTGGGTATTGGATACCGACTGTGGTTCACACCTTTGCAAATCATTGCAGGGTCTACAGGAAGTAAGGAATCTAAATAAAGGTGATTTCGAGCTGTTCGGTGCTAGCAGAGAATCCATTTAGGCCGAAGCCGTAGGAACCAGGATTTTGAAGTTGCCTTCGGGCAAAGTTTTGGAACTGAAGACTTGTTATTATTTTTTTAATATTGTTAGAAACATTATTTCAGTACCATTGTTATTGGAATAAAGTTTTGAAATAAATGGAAAGAACAATAGTTATTCTATTTACTTTTCTAATGAATATTATGGAAGTACTTTTATTGATAATAGTCTTATGTTTCTTTTACTTAATGATAATATGCTTCATGTTGAAAATATGAAGAAAAAAAAGAGAGAGGATGTGAATGTCACATACCTTTGGCATTGTCGACTTGACCATATAAATGAGTCAAGGATTAACAAGTTATTCAAAGATAATTTTTTTGATCCTTATGATTATCTTATCTCATGAAAAAAATGACCAAAACTCCATTTACTGGACATGGAGAAAGGGCGAGTGACATATTGGACTTTGTACATACTGATGTATGTGGTCCAATGTCTACTCAAGCCAAAGGTGGATACTCTTATTTCATCATATTTACTGATGATAGGTCTAGATTTGGATATGTATATTTAATGAAATATAAATCTAAAGTCTTTGACAAATTTAAAAAGTATTAAAGAATGGTCAAGAAATAAACTGGTAAAAGTATTAAAACTCTTCGATCGGATCGAGGAGGAGAATACTTATCCAGTAAGTTTTTTGATTATCTGAAACAAAATGAAATACTCTCTCAATGGACACCTCTTTATACTCCATAATTAAATGAAATTATGAAAAGAAGAAATCGCACCTTATTAGATATGATGCGGTCCATGATGTATTTCACGGATCTTCGGATATCCTTTTGGAGATATGCCCTCAAGGCTGCAGCGTATATCTTAAATAAAGTACCTTCGAAATCTATTTCTAGCACTCCATATGAAATATAGAAAGGAAAAAGACCCAATCTTAAGCATCTTAAGATTTGAGGTTATCCAGCTTATGTGAAAAATATTGATGGACATAAACTGGATGCTAGATCAAAAAAATATAGATTTGTAGGTTATCCCAAGAAGAGTATAGGATACTACTTCTATAATCCTACTCAACAAAAGGTGTATGTTGGTAGGCATGCCATTTTCTTGAAAAAAGAGTTTATCCAAGAAGGAGGCAGTGAGAGATCTGTCGAACTTGAGGAAGTTCAAAACCTACAACTCATCCAAGATTCACTAAACAGTTCTCAACCAAATGTGTCCATTGTTGAGGCATAGCCACTACACACACCTCCTCTCCGAAGGTTGAGTAGAGTGCGTAGTGTACCACTCAGGTATGAATTTATCATTGAGAATAACAATACATCCCACATTATTGAGAATGATGAACCTACGATCTATTCGGAAGCTGTCATGAGTTGTGACTCTGACAAGTGGCTAAATGCCATGAAATCCAAAATAGACTCCATGTATGCCAACCAAGTATGAACTTTGGTTGACACGCCTGAGGGTGTGACCCTAATAGGCTGCAAATGGGTCTTCAAAAAGAAGATTGGAGCAGATGGCCAGGTAGAAACCTATAAGGCCAGACTTGTGGCAAAAGGTTTCAGGTAAAAATAAGATGTTGATTATGAAGAAATCTTTTCGTCGATAGCCATGCTCAAGTTTATTCGAATAATGCTTGCTATAGCAGCATACCATGACTATGAGATTTAGCAGATGGATGTCAAGACTATCTTCCTTAATAAAAACCTTGAGAAAGAAGTCTATATGACTCAGCCAGAGAGATTTATCTCAAGTGGGAGAGCAAATCAGGTATGCAAACCGAATAGATCCATTTATGGATTAAAGCAAGCATCAAGGAGCTGGCACATCCATTTTGATGAGATAGTCAAATTGTTTGGCTTTATCAAAAATATGGATGAACTTTATGTGTACAAGAAGACTAGTGAGAGTACTATTATCTTCTTAGTCTTGTATGTGGATGACGTACTGCTCATTGAGAATGATATCCCGATATTGCAATCGATCTAGACTTGGCTATCACAAAAATTTTTCATAAAAGACTTGGGTGAAGCATCTTATATACTTGGTATAAAGATCTATAGGGATAGATCGAAAAGGATGCTAGACTTGTCCCAGTCTAGGTACATTGACCTTGTGTTGAAGAGGTTCAATATGAAGGGAAGTAAAAGAGATTACTTGCCCATAGGTCATGGCATACAACTCTTTAAAAAGATGTTTTCTAAGACACCTGAAGAAAGAAATAGAATGAGTACTATTCCTTATGCTTCGATTGTAGGATCAATTATGTATGCTATGTTTTGTGCCAGGCCTAATGTAGCTTATGCCTTGGGCATTGTAAGTAGATTTCAGGCAGATCCCAGAGAGGATCATTGGAAAGCTGTGAAAAATATACTCAAGTACTTGAGAAGAACTAGAGATATTTTTCTGATCTATGGTGGATCTGATTTAAAACTGAAAGATTATATCGATGCTAGTTTTTAATCTGATCCGGATAATAGCAAATCAATATCTGGATATGTGTTCACCTTATATGATGGTGCAGTAAGTTGAAAAAAATTTCAAACAACAAACTATTGCTGACTCGATCATTGAGACCGAGTATATTGCTACAAGTGAGGCTGCTAAGGAGGCTGTCTAGATGAAGAAGTTCATCACAGAGTTGGATGTGGTTCCAGGGATTGAACAACTAGTGCTTTTTTATTGTGATAATACTGGGGTAGTTGCTCAAGCCAAATAATCAAGATTTCATCATAAATCCAAGCACATCCTAAGACGGTTCCATCTCGTTTGAGAGATTGTCGAAAGACACGATGTAATCGTGGAGCGAGTTGACACTAAGAAAAATATAGCAGACCCGTTCACTAAGGCCTTGTCAATGCAGCAGTTTGACCGCCACCTTGATTGCATGGGTATCAAGTATAGGGGTGATTGGCTTTAAGTGCAAGTGGGAGATTAAAAGAATAATGTCCTATAAGCCAATCGTATATGAGATGCATAGGGTGTTTATTGTAATTTATCTTTCAGACTCATGTAATTGATATTTATATTAATAAAATAGATATTTTTAATTCATTATATGCTGCATCTTATTATTTTTTTTAAGATTATAATGAACCCTATTGGTCCAGATAATGATTTTAGAGCTGTGATGAGATCACACCAGTGAGACCTAAATCTTCGATAGCCCTAATCTAAAATATTTCTAGTCATTGGTATATTGAGTCAGAGATCAATGATACCGGTAAGGCAGCATGTGCTATGTATTCTCAGAAATGAGGATGGTTGATCTTGCAACCAATTATGTGGTGATACTAATACAAGGATATGGATGCTCATTAGAGAATGAGTTCACTGAATTGACCTATGAGAGAATATTAGATGGAGTCTTATTTATATGTCAACTGATGTTTCTCTAGTGAGAGTTGTATAAGTGATTCTTTGACCTGAGATCACCATGGTACCTTGTGTACCTAGATCTATATTTTGGTTCACTACCTAACTTAGTTCTTTGATCCTTGTGTGGGGTGTTTTGGATATGGTAAAGTGTGCATGAAGGCTGTGAGTGATCAATAAGAGATCAGTCACTCCTAATAAAGAGAGCGAACATCCTATGTGATCTCAAAGGATGGTGATTCTAAAAGTCTTTGATCAAAACAAGATGATAATTAGAAAAAGATTTTTAATATATCATCAATTGAATCATCACTTTCAGATCGAGATACATATAGATAAGTGATTGGGTTTGACATATTTTCATATCCACAGCTCATTTGGGATGTTATTTAACTGAAGGATTGAATTACACGAAAACTTGCCACTGAAGGATATTTTGATAATTTTCTACCAAAATTATAAATCTTTTGGATAGTTATGATATATTGTTAGACATCAATTTTAACTTATAGACTCATCAAAATTGAAAAAATTTGATTCTAAAATCAATTTGAAAGAGTCCAAGCTGATTGGGACTCTTCGGGTGACCTAATCTCATCAGATTAGGATTACATCGAAAGTCTGGATCCACTACTGGCTAGATTTGGATCCCAATGGATCACACACTTTAAGATTTAGCTTTGATCTAATCTAATTAAAGTTTAATATAAATTTTATAGGTTAATTTGATATGCTAGCATATTGTATTAATCCAAGTTCTCAAATTGGTTTAATTCAAAGTGTTTGAGCTAACCTAGACCAATTGCCTTTGACCTAATGGCATTGGGTCAATTTGGATTGGATCCTTAACTAACTTGAATCAATTTTAAGTTTAGAAGGACTCCTCTATGCCCATCAGAAGTCACAGCAAAAAATAAATGCCGTCCCCTTATTTTTGGCATGTGAAATGAAGAGTCCTTCTTAATGAAGGCTTTTAATTTTTACATGTTGCCATATTTTCCCAACCAGATCTCCTATGTTTTGTTGCCAAAATTTATTAATTTTTTTATGACATATAGAAGAAGGAGAGTCCTTCTACTGTAAGTATCTAAAATATCAAAAATTTACTCGATTAATTTATTCACCACATGGGAAGTTGAAGCACCAAAGATTGGCGCCCCTTTATCCTATGTGACGTCCCTTGGTCCCTTATTTATAGAGGATGCTCCAAATGGCTAATTGCTATAATTTTTGATTAAAACTAGAGAGAAGAGATGTGGTAAATATATAAAAACTTTGAAAAATTTTTGAGGGAAGAAAAATAAAAATTTGAGTGGCAAAAGTTGCAAGAAGGGTGGTGAAATTTTTAGCAAGTATTGCTAGTGTGCCCTAGGGTTTGGTTTTTTTATATGTTAGAGTTAAAAATCAAATTTTAGATTGTATGACATCTGAAGAGTGTCTTCTTAATATCATTCTAGTGGTAAGATTTAAAGCAACTGGGCTTTAGCACGATCGTGATGTAAGTTTGAAGCCGGCAGTGTTCTTGAAAAGACAAGGCTATGGCAGCGCACCAGTTAGGAAGGACCTTGGCCAACTTTCCTTTGGATCACTATTGGAGGACTTCTACCTTAAAGTCTCATGGAGAACACCAATGTGCCACTTTTTTATTTTGATAAAAGTATAAAATTCTATCCCTTTGCATGCTTGATTTTGCTTTGATCGATATCGGCAAGGTAATTCTAGGGTTTGGATTCCAGCACGGTAGTTTTATGTAATAGAACTACTGATTTGTATGATTTTAAAATTTTTGAAAATCACTTTCTACTATATGGCTGGAACACAACACTTCCTCTCTTTTTAGTGTGTAAGAATCCATGTTAAATCTCCTCTCTCCATGAGATGGGTGGGCACAAAAATTTGATAGGGTGGGCGGCATAAAAAAGGCTAGAGTCCAAGGGAGTTTGGACTCTTATCTCCTAACCTAACACCTTATCTCTTCTCCTATTTAAACCATGCATCAATGGGGCAAAACTAACCTGATGGAGATCAGTTTTGAGATGCCAAAATCAGAGGAGAGTGCATGGAAGAATTCCAAGGGAGAGGGCACAGCATCATGGGTCCATGGTGAGGTAAGGTTATTCTTATCTCTTCTTTCTTACAAACAATCAAAGGTTGATTGTTAGGGCCTCTTCTCTTCCATATTTTGTCCTAGTTTGGACATGATTTTTTCTCTCTTCTTTATCTAAGAGTTATACAAAATTCTTACATCTCTAACATAGAGATTTGGTGCATGGATTTTAGAAAGAAAAGAGAAGAAAGAATTCTTCTCATGATCTCTAGCGTAGAAATCATCATCCTCCTATTTTCTTCTTCTTCTCTAAGAGTGTCTTGAGAGAAAAGAAGATTTTTTAACCATCAAGATGCGATCTCTATAAGAGAACTAGTACTTCGGTGAGATCAAGAAGCTTTTGATCAGATCGAAGTCTTGTGTGGATATTCGTAGAGGTCAGACACTTGTGCGGTTTCAAGGGACCTTCTGAAGACATCTATGATCATCAGTTCATGGTGTAGATCGACCCATGCCAAGGTATGAAGTTTATTTATTTTTCTCTATTTAATTTTTGTATCTGAATCCTATCTCACATATGTAGATCCTGTTTATGATTTTAAGATTTGAACTTATGCATGCTTAGATTAAATCAGATTTAATCTAAATTTTTTAAAATTTCTGCTGCGTATTCGTTTCAAAATTTTTGCATACATGAAATCATGAAATACCAACACAAAATATCTTTTATCCAATAGGGTGGTAGAAGTAGTATCACATACTACTTTTAGGATAGCCTATAAACTTATACTAATATGATCTAGCATAAAACTTATGATATCAACTTTTTTACATAAGTAGGGCAACCTGCCTTTTTTCTTTTTTCATATCTCATATGGAGTGATAGTAATAGATTTTGATGGTATCTAATTCAGAACATATGCAATAATTTCTAGGGCATATCCCTAGAATGAGATAATGAGGTCTATAAAGCATATTAAGTAACACACCATATCACATACGAGGTGCCCATCTTTGGGTCAGTATATTATTAGCCTTCGAACATCGATATGTACAAGGCCTAATAGCTTGCCCACCTTTTTTCTATATCTATTAAATGGGATCTTGGTCATTTTACCCATGAGATAAGATTTTCAAGTTCTATATGATTCAGAATCATACAGATCAAAGAACTCTTCTTTGTATTACTTGTTTATCTTTGACTCACAAAAATTGCCAAGTTGGTAATACCAAAAAATATGACTATCATATTTTTTTTTTTTTATTCTCATCAATATGAAGAACAACATCATTGAGTGATAGAAATATGAGATCATTATCATAAACCATAGCCATAAAATTTTTAGAAGAAGAGCAACTTTTGCTCTTTACGTTAATTTCAAAACCATGCTACAATAACAAAGAAATTGAAATAATATTTTTGATAAATTTAGACATATAACAATAGTCTACATGTTTCTAAATCTTGCTAGAAGGTTACATATATAAATAGGTTCCTTCAGCCTTAGCTTGGATGGACTTTCCATCAGTGACAAAAGGCATGAAGTCATCTCTCTTCAGCTTTATAGGTCCAGCAATGCTTTGCATAAGTGGACCTATATAAGGTATCACATACCCAAAAATCTAAAATTGAAGCACTCAATAATAAATTAATTTATATCATATACAAACTATTAGCAGATGCAACTTTTGCATCCTACTATTATTTCACACTTGCAAGACAACTCTTATAATTTCTTTCTAATGCTCATCATTAATATAATAAAAATTGATACCATTGGCTATGACTTTCTTCACCTTCTTCTCCTATGATATGCTAGAGAAAGAATTCGGGAGAGTTAGCAGGATCAAATTCTAGATTAACTCACCATCCATGATATTGACTTAATCGCATGATTAAGTTAATTAAGATACACTTGACAGTCATACTATCACCTCCGCCATATCTCATATACAGTTTTTCTTTCTTTATTGTATCATCTCCGATCAAATCAAAATCAGGAGAATATGAGACGATCTCCTACATGAGAACTATTCTAAGGTTTCTCAATCGATCCATAAAGTTTGGTCAATAAAAAATATCAAATATATCATGCAGTGATAGTGAAGATGCAGATGAATATATAAAAATATAAAAAGACTACTCATGATGACATGCATAATTTAGATGAGATTTTTTATCTAATTGTGTCTCCCACTATTTTAACAAATTTCATAGCCCTCAAGTATAAAAAATTAAAAAATCTATCAATAAGTTTTTTAGTGAGGTTGAGATCCCAATTCTTCATAAAAAATCTTATGGATAGTACAATAAGTTCCTATGAGTTTATGGATAGATAACTCTTTACCAATTATTTTTCATGCAACTCTCAACATAATTTTTGTCTCTAAAATACTTATAGCCTTATGGATAGCACAACAAACTATAGTATTTTAGTTAAGTCATATCCTTCGATCTTATATAGTCATATCTGAATAATACTATCTTTGTGGATAGCACAACAAGATAGTACTACCAAAATATGCCATAAGCATCACTAAGTCAACATCATATCAATCTCTATAGCTATCTTTGTGGATAGCATAGTAAACTCACTATAGTTTTTGACATACTCTATTGACTTAATATGAGCTAAGTACCATTAGCCTCATTATGCATCGAGACAGTATCACATCAGCCTCCACAGCAGGACTTGTGGATAGCATAACAGGCATACTATGATTCTTGATATAATACTGGCTTGGTATGAAAGAAGGGTAGTGTTCTTAACACTTCACCATTATGACTTAATATAATTTAAATGAGAGACTTAGGTCTCATACACATCCAAAATATATACAAATGCATCACATGCAATTATATTTAATTCTAATTACCAGCATGTAAGAGCACATAAAGGAAATCAGATGGTTATGAACTTTTGAATAAAAATATATCCGAGCCATAAGATGGTAAATAGGTTAAACCCTAGGTGCATCATAGATTGATCCATCTCATGGCTATCTTAATCCACCTCTGCTGTTCAAACACCTGGAAGCCTTCATCTCCATAAAATCTTTTTACAAATGCTCCACCTTTATTAGAAAATAAAAAAAAATAATTTTTATCTATTTTCAAATAAATTTTTTTTTCTATAATTTTATATTAGTATGTAAAAGTTTCAATCAACAGTTGAAAATGTTGGGTTTCAGTGGTGCAGTGGAAGGATTAGGTATTTAAAATTTTCATTAAAAATATCTGATGCATCAAAAATCCTAATGCCCAGAAACTCTTGACTATATCAATCAAAGTATAATAAAATAAATTTAAATCAGAAAAATACCTATAGTACTAATCTCAATTTTCATAAGGCATCTAAGTATCCACCCTTCAATGGTAATCCACACAAAAATTGAACCAAGGACAACGCTCCTTCTTCACCTTGCTTTAAGAGTTCTAGCCCCTAGAACTCAACCAGCCACCAATCGATCAGATCTTCCTCCAGACCTGAGTTTGAATCTTTCTGAACCATCCACTAGACCTGACCACTTTTTTCTAGACCTCTTAAACCATTAGAGCTATTAGGATTAGGCTTTTCTTAAAAGAACAAGCCTTGTCCTAAAACCTAGAGTTGTAAGAGAGGGAGAGAGGGAGTGGATAGGGGATGTAAGAATTGAATGACCATCCCATCTGCCATCCCCTATTTATAGAACCAGATGGGGCACTAATAGAGAAGGCACACCTCATCTGGAAAAATATATCAAGTCCTCATATCACTTATCTGAGAGTCCTCAAACAGAAGGACTCTTCAGGGGGTGATACATCAATTCCTACCTTCTCACGTGTGCATGCTCAGAATGAGATGCTTTTTGCATCTCTTCACATATCATATTAGCATGAAATCTTGCCACATAAATCTTTAGTCAAATAAGAAGGCCATCACCAAATGACACATTATTTGGATAAGAGTTCATATGTGATAAGGACTCTTTACCGAAGAGATGTGCAAGCACCTTCTCCCTGTCACATGCGTGCATGCCCAGAAAAGGGTGTGAAAAGTAACCTTTCTTAATCTAATAATTTTTTAAATTTTTACCACATGATCAAAACTTAAAATTGATCCTTATCTCAAAAATTATCAGATAAAAAGTCACTTAATACTCCCTAAACAGAAGGAATCTTCACATCCCTTTGTGCATCCAGAAAAAACTATCATGCGCATAGCAATGTTTTGAGCAATTTTTTTATGCATAATCTGATAGATTTTTCATACTTCAAAAGATTTGCTAGGTGCCTCATCATCTAATCTACTTATCATAAAAAATAGAGGCCCAAAATAGAAGGATTCTTGGTCCTTCTCTATGCCACAAGAAAAGTACGCATGCATTCTGCATATTAGCACCAAGAGTCCTTCTTAAGTTGGACTTTTAGTTATTTGGCGTGTACACCAGATATGGTGCCTCTTTTTGACTGCTTCCAGATGGCTTGACCTGACCCAAATGCCCACTAAATTGGGCCAATAAATGAGAAAGGCATGAGACCAAATTGATCTCTAAAAGAGCTAGGGATTCCATACGTGCTAGCATGTTTACCGAAACCCCGATTGAATCCAAAATTCTAATCAATCTTTTTAAAAAGGGTCCTTGGCTAATTTTTATATATGTGTGACCCATTGAGTTCTACATCTAGCTAGTAGTAGGTTCAGGTGCAAGTTGACCTAATTTGATTAGAATTTAATCTAACTGATTTAGGTCCAATCGAGCTAACCCGATTTCAGTAATTAGAACTCTTTCTAATTGACATTCGAATTAAACTCTTTAATTCGATCAAAAATCTACAAGTCAAAATTGATATCTAGCAATGTATCATGACTATTCAAAAGATGTAGAATTTTGATAAAAATATCAAATATACCCTTCAGTGGTAAGTTACCATACAATTCAATCTTTCGATCATCCCTGCACCCTGAATATGTTCATGAGTATAAAATTATGTCAAACTCAAACACATATTCATATCGATTCTCAATTAACCAATGATGACTCCAATGAAGAAGTATTAGAAACTCTTTCTAATCTCTTTTTTGCTTTTGGCCAAAAGACTTTTTCCAAGTCATCTAGGATTGAGAATACACAGGATGCGATCTCCCTTACTAGGAGTGATCAATTCCATGTTGACCTACTCACAACCTCCATATACACTCCACCATATCCAGAATACCCCATACATGTCTTAATGCCATGCCTAGATATAAACCAAAATATGGGTTCATGTGCATAAGATTTTATGGTGATCTCAGGTCTAAGGATCACTTGCACAACTCTCACTTAGAGAACCATCTTTGACATGTAAGTAAGGCTTCCATAAGATGTTCTCTTTCATCGAGTCAATTTAGTGGACTCATTTCTCAAATGAGCACCCACATCTTTATATTAGTGTCCCACATAAGTGGCTAGTGAGACCTGCCACCCTCTCCATTGAGCATACATAGGATGTGCCAGTCTATCCGAAATATTAATCTCTGACTCAATATTCCTACGATCAGAAATATTTAAGATTAGGGTTTTAAGATTTTAGGTCTCATTAGCATGACCCATTCATATCTTCTAAAATCATTGCCCTAGTCTTTAAGGTTCATCATAATCTTAGTCATAATAAGAAGCAGCTAATATAATGAATCAATGTCTCAAATAATAAATATTATTACATGAGTTGAAAAATTATAAAGAAAAGTTCCATCGCAACACACTTACGATTAGTTTATAGAGCACTCTTTTTTTAATCTCCCACTTGCACTAAAGCCAATCGCTTTTGTATCTCATACAATCAAGATGGCGATCATTTAGCTGCTGTGGAATGGCCTTAGTGAATTGGTCTGCTATATTGTTCTTTCTGTCTACTCGCTCAAGGATAACATCTTATCTCTAATGAGATGGAAGCGTTTGAGGATGTGCTTGGATCTATAATGAGACCTAGGTTCCTTTGCTTGAATAATGATCCCAGTATTTTCACGATAGAATGACACTGGTCCTTCATTCTTAGGAATGACTCCTAAATTCATAATAAATTTTTTCATCCAGACAGCTTTCTTAATGGCTTCACTAGCAGCGATGTACTCTGCCTCAGTAATTGAGTCAGATATTATTTGTTGCTGAGAACTCTTTCAACTCACTGCCCCATCATAAGGTAAACACATACCTTGATATCGACTTGCTATCATCTACTTTCTAATGATCCTTCCTTGGATTAGTCTGAAATCTGATAGCTATGCCCAAAGCATAAGCTACATCAGGCCTGGTACATAGCATGGCATACATAATTGATCCCATAGCCAAAGCAAAAGGGATTTCATTCATCCTCTTTCTCTCCTCTAATGTATTAGGACATATTTTCTTGGAGAGACGTATACCATGACTTGCAGGCAAGTAACCTCTCTTACTTGTCTCCATATTAAACCTCTTTAATATGAGATCTATGTACCGTGATAGGGATAAGCTTAATATCCCTTTAGATCTATCTCTATAGATCTTTATACCCTGTATATAGGATGCTTCACCCAAGTCTTTCATGAAAAACTTATTCGATACCCAAGTCTTGATCAATTGCATCATTGGGATATCATTCCCAATAAGTAGTATATATCATCGACATACAGAATCAAGAAGATAACAGCACTCCCACTTGTCTTCTTATACACATATGGTTCATCTTCATTTTTGATAAAGTCAAACTCTTTGACTGTCATATCAAATTGGATATTCCAACTCTTCAAAGCCTGCTTCAATCCATAGATGGATCTCATTAGCTTGCATACTTGATTTGCCCTCTCATTTGAAATAAATCTCTCTGACTAAGTCACATAGACCACTTTCTCTAGATTACCATTGAGGAAAATGGTCTTGACATCCATCTATCAAATCTCATAGTCATAGTATGTCACTATAGCAAACAAAATTCGGATGGACTTGAGCATAGCCACTGATGAGAAGATTTCATCATAGTCAATTCTTTAGCTTTGACTGAAATTTTTTGCCACCAACCTAGGTTTATAGGTTTTTACTTGGCCATCTACTTCGATCTTCATCTTGAAGATCCACTTGCACCCTATTCGGATCACACCTTTAAGTGCATCAACCAAGATCCATACTTGGTTGATATACATCGAGTCCATCTCAAATTTATGGCTTTCAACCATCTGTCTAAGTCATTACTCATGACAGCTTCTGAATAGGTCAGTAGATCATCATTCTGAATGATGTTGATCATATTATCATCAAATCTCAAAGGTGCATAATGCACTCTATTTGACCTTCGGAGAGGAGGTGTGTATTGTGGATATACCTCATCTTTAGGTACTTCTGATTGAGGATCTTCTTGTGGTCCAACCACTGATATTTCTGGATCCGTTTGTAGATCATGAACTTCAGTAAGTTCAATATTCCTCCCATTGCTTCCTTCTTAGATGAATTCATTCTCTAAGAAAGTGGCATGCCTACTAACAAATACTTTTTGATCAGTAAGGTGTTAGAAATAGTATCCATTAGTTTCCTTAGGGATACCCTACAAATCTATACTTGTCTGATCTAGCACTAAGCTTATGTCCAAAAATATTCTTGACATAAGTTGGACAGCCCCAAATCTTAAGATGTTTAAGATTAGGCTTCCTTCCCTTCCATATCTCATATGGTGTGCTTGCTACAGACTTTGAAGGTACTCTATTTAATATGTATGCGGCAGTCTTTATGGCATATCCTCAAAAAGATACTGGAAGATCAGTGAAGCACATCATGGACCGCACCATATCCATTAAAGTATGATTCCTCCTTTCTGCTACACCATTTAACTGAGGTGTATAAGGAGGGGTCTATTCAGAGAGAATACCTTTACTTTTAAGATGATTAAAAAATTTATTGGATAAGTATTCTCCTCCTCGATCAAATCAAAGAACCTTAATACCTTTTTTAGTTTGTTTCTCGATTATACATTGATACTCTTTGAACTTATCAAAGGCTTCGAATTTATGTTTCATAAAATACACATATCCAAACCTTGATAAATCTTTCATAAAGGTGATAAAATTGAAGTATCCTCTTCTGGCCTGAATTGTCATTGATCCATATACATCTGTATATATTAGGGCTAACAACTCATTCGTCCTCTCTTCATATCCAAAAAATAGAGTCTTAATCATCTTACCCATGAGACAAGATTTATAAGTTCTCAATGATTCATAATCATATGGGTCAAAGAATTCTTCTTTGTATAACTTGTTAATTCTTGACCTACTAATATGACCAAGGCGACAATGCTAGAGATATGTGACATTCACATCTTCTCTCTTTCTTTTCATATTTCTTTCAATATGAAAAATATTTTCATTGAGTACATGAATTAAAAGATTGTTATCAATAAACTACTGCCATAATATTCATTAGAAAAAAAATGGAGCATCCATTTTTTATTAGCTTTATTTCATAACTTTATTTTAATAATAAAGGTATAAAAATAATATTTATAATGACCTTTGGCATGTAATAGCAGTCTTTCAATACTAAAGTTTTGCCAGAAGGTAAATCAAGTATACAGATTTTCACAGCCTCTACACTAATGGACTCTCCACTTGCGCCATAAAGCTCGAAATCACCTCTTTTCAGACCTTTGATATTCTGTAGTCACTGTAATGAATTACAAATATGTGATCTACAAATAGTATCTAATATCCAAGTATCAGAGTCTGAGCCACTCAATAAAAAATAAGTTTATATCATATACATACCTTTTGGTGCTATATTTGCACCCTGCTTCAAATTTACAAGATTATTCTTGCAATTATACTCTCAATATCCAAACTTGCCATAAAATAAATAGCTAATATTTATATGGACATCTTTTGCCTTCTCATTATTACTGACCATCCCAAGATCAGAAATATCTAAAATATTGGAGTTCTTTTTCGATATGAACTTAACTTATAAATTTCTCAACCCATCCACATAGTTGGGATCGATTAACATATTTTTATCTATAGTGTTATGCAGTGAAAATAAAAAAGTCATAAAGCAGATTTAAATCTGCATAAATAAAGAATAATAGTATAAGCAGACCACTCATGTTTGACATATATAACTAGATAATTACTTTTAAACTAGTTATGTCTCTCACTATTTTATCAGATACCATAGTCCGCTCCTATGGTAAATGAGAAATCCTAATCTGATTTCTTAATGGGGTTGAGACCCTAATCCCTCAATGAAGCCTTGTGGATATCACAACAAACCTTAATGAGTTCAAAAGTAAGAAAATCTATCCAATTGCATCTCATGCAACTCTTAACATAATATACTTCTAAAAATACTCATAGCTTTATAGATATCACAACAAACTATAGTATTTTTAGTTAAGTCAGATCCTTCATTTCTATACAGGCATATCTGAAAAATGATGCCCTTGTGGATATCACAACAAAGCAACATATCCAAATATGTTATAAAGCATATAATATGCACTAAGACAAATCCACATCAATCTCCATAGCAAGTCTTGTGGATATCATAACAAATCTACAATGATTTTTGATAGGATATTGACTAGGCATGAAGGAAGGTATATGTAGTGTTTAAAATATCGAGCTATCTTCATTCAAGATTCAAACTAATCCAATTGGTCAGAAAAATATTAAGATTTGTGGGGATCCTCCCGTTACTTTTCTTAGACACCAATAAAATTGGCCAGACCAGCAACAAAATCAATTAAATAACCACCACACTTGAAACACTCCTTAGATACTAATTGATTAATCGATTCAAAAAATAGATCAGCTACTGATTCATAATACTATAACTTAATATAATTTTTATGAGGGCTTTAATGGTCTCAAGCACATCCTAAATCAATCAATCACAATGATGCACAAATATAGTTGTATCTTAAAAATCATAACAACTAAACATAGCATCCAGTCATATCTCTAAGATATGAAAAATAAAATCATACAATATGACTATAACTAGCATTTTAAGCATATCACATATGCATGAAGTTCTAATAACATGCATGAATATAAAATACTCTTTTTACAGCTCTTCTTCTTGGGACATCACAGTGGCACCCCTACGTGCCATAAGAGTACCCTATTGAATAGGAAGAGAAGATCTCTGAACCCTACTTACTCTTATGACCGGATGATCTGGTGATGAATCTCAATTAAAGTACTAAGCTACTAAAAAAATTCTACACATACATCATGCATTTAATATTTAAAACATATCTCTAAGACATGCGAGGGTTTGGATGTTCAATCGGGTTCAACCCTTGATCCAACTTGAACCAAACCAAAAATCTATGCTTGATCACAATCAAGATAATAATTTAACCTTTGATTATATAGATCAAGGTAGGTTCTGATATCACCATTGGGTTTCAGTAGTGCAGCGAAAGGATTAGGTGTTTAAAATTTTTATTAAAAACATCCGATGCACTGAAAACCATAATGCCCAGAAACTCTTGACTATATCAATCAAAGTATAATAAAATAAATTTGGATCAGAAGAATATCTATAGTGCTAATATCAATTTTCATAAGAAATCCAACTGTCTACCCTCCAATAGTGATCCACACAAAAATTGAATCAAGGACAGCGCTAAGAGTTCTAGCCCCTAGAACTCAACCAGCCACCAATCGATCAGATCTTCCTCCAGACCTAAGTCTGAACCTTTCTAAACCATCCACTAGACTTAACCACCTTTCTATAGACCTCTTAAACCCTTAGAGCTATTAGGATTAGGCTTGTCTTAAAAGAACAAGTCTTGTCCTAAAACCTAAAGTTGTAAGAGAGGGAGAGAGGGAGTGGATAGGGGATGTAAGAATTGAATGATCACCCCATCTGCCGTCTCCTATTTATAGCACCAGATGGAGAATTAATAGAGAAGGCATACCTCATCTAGAAAGGTATATCAAGTCCTCATATCACTTATCTGAGAGTCCTTAAATAGAAGGACTCTTCAGGGGGTGATATGTCGATTCCTGCCTTCTCACGCGTGCATGCCCAGAACGAGATACTTTTTGCATCTCTTCACATATCAGATTAGAATGAAATTTTTCCACATAAACTTTTGTTCAAATAAGAAGGCCATCACCAAATAACACATTATTTGGATAAGAGTTCATATGTGAGAAGGACTCTTTACCGAAGAGATGCGCGAGCACCTTCTCCCTGTCGCACGCACGCACACCCAGAAAAGGGTGTGAAAAGTAATCTTTCTTAATCTGATAATTTTTTAGATTTTTATCATGTGATCAAAACTTAAAATTAATCCTTATCACAAAAATTATCAGATAAAAAGTCACTTAAGACTCCCTAAATAGAAGGAGTCTTCGCATCCCTTTGCACATCTAGAAAAAAATTGTTACATGTGCAGCAATGTTTTGAGCAATTTTTTCATGCATAATCTGATAGATTTTTCAGACTTTAAAAGATGTTCTAGCTGGCTCATCATCTAATCAACTTTTCATAAAAAATACAGGCCCAGAAAAGAAAGATTCTTAGTCCTTCTCCATACCACAAATAAAGTGCACAGGCATTCTGCATATTAGCACCAAGAGTCCTTTTTAAGTTGGACTCTTAGTTATTTGGTGTGTACACCAGATATGGTGCTTCTTTTTAGTTACTTCTTGGTGGCTTGACCTGACCCAAATGCTCACCAAATTAAGCTAGCAAATGAGCAAGGCATGAGACCAAATTGATCTCTAAAAGAGCTAGGGATTCCACACGTGCTAGCATGCTTAAAGAAACCCCGATTGAATCCAAAATTCCAATCAACCTTTTTAAAAAGGATCCTTAGCCAATTTCTATATGTGTATGACTCATTGGGTTCTATATGTAGCTAGTAGTAGATTCATGTATAAGTTGACCTAATTTGATTAAAATTTAATCTAACCGATTTAGGTCCAATCGAGCTAACCCGATTTTAGTAATTAGAAATCTTTCTAATTGGCATTCGAATTAAACTCTTTAATTTGATCAAAAATTTATAAGTCAAGATTGACATCTAACAACATATCATGACTATCCAGAAGATATAAAATTTTGATAGAAATACTAAATATACTCTTCAGTGGTAAGTTACTACATAATTCAATCCTTCGATCATCCCTGCACCCTGAATATGTTCATGAGTATGGAATCATGTCAAACTCAAACACATATTCATATCAATTCTCAATTAATCAATGATGACTCCAATGAAAAAATATTAGAAACACTTTTTAATCTCTTTTCTGCTTTTGGCTAAAAGACTTTTCTCAAGTCATCTAGGATTGAGAAAATATAGGATGCAATCTCCTCTTACTAGGAGTGATCGATTCCATATTAACCTACTCACAACCTCCATATACACCCCACCATATCCAAAACATTCCGTACATACCTTAAAATCATGCTTGGGTATGAACCAAAATATGAATTCATGTGTACAAGATTTCATGGTGATCTCAGGTCTAAGGATCACTTGCACAACTCTCACTTAGAGAACCATCTTTGACATGCAAGTAAGGCTTCCATAAGATATTCTCTTTCATCGAGTCAATTTAGTGGACTTATTTCTCAAATGAGCACCCATATTCTTATATTAGTGTCCCACACAAGTGGCTAGTGAGACTTGCTACCCTCTCCATCGAGCATACATAGGATGTGTCAGTCTATCCGAAACATTAATCCCCGACTCAATGTTCTTACGATCAAAAATATTTAAGATTAAAATTTTAAAATTTTAGGTCTCACTAGCATGACCCATTCATGTCTCCTAAAATTATTATCCTAATCTTTGGGGTTCATCATAATCTTAATCATAATAAGAAGCAGCTAATATGATAAATCAATACCTCAAATAATAAATATTATTACATGAGTTAAAAAATTATAAAGAAAAATCCCATCACAACACACTTGTGATTGGCTTATAGGGCACTCATCTTTCAGAAAACACACAAAAGATAGGTATAGCTGATAATACAATGCATCAGGGGCACCCAGCCTCTATTGCAACTATTGCAGATACATCTATATTGTTGGGTTTTGGTCATGCAGTGAAAAGTGATTTTTAAAATTTTAAAATCAAATAAGTCAATAGCTTTATCAAATAAAATTATCGAGCCAAAATTCAAACCCTAGAATCACCCATATCAGGTCAATTCAGTGAACTCATTCTCTAATGAGCACCCATATCCTTATATTGGTGTCATCACACAAGTGATTGTGAGAACAACTATCCTTATTTCTGAGCATACATAGGACATGCCAGTCTTATCGATATCATTGATCCCAGACTCAATGTACTAATGACTAAAAATATTTTAGGTCAGGACTATCAAGGATTAGGTCTCACTGGCGTGATCTCATCATAATCCTAAAATCATTGCCCAGACCTATGGAGTTCATTATAATCTTAAGAACAATAAGATGCAGCATATAATGAAATAAAAATATCTATTTTATTAATGATATAAATATCAATTATATGAGTGTGAAAGATAAATTACAAAAAATATCCTATCACATTCCATATACGATTGGCTTGTAGGGCATTATTCTTTTAATCTCCCACTTGCACTAAAGCTAATCGCTCCTATACTTGATACCCATGCTATCAAGGTGGCAGTCAAACTGCTGCATTGATAAGACCTTAGTGAATGGATCCGCTATATTATTCTTGGTGTCAACTGGCTCCACAATCATATCGTATCTTTTGACTATCTCTCGAACGAGGTAGAACCATCTTAGGATGTGCTTGGATTTATAATGAGATCTTGGTTCTTTGGTTCGAGCAACTGTCTCAAATTATCACAATAAAGGGGTACTAATTGTTCAATCTCTGAAACCATACCCAACTCTGTGATAAATTTCTTCATCCAGACGGCCTCCTTAGCAACCTCACTTGCAACAATATCTCAACCTCAGTGATCGAGTCAGCAACAGTTTGCTGTTTGAAACTTTTTCAATTTACTACACCACCATACAGAGTGAACACATATCCAGATATAGATTTGCTATCATCCGAATCAGATTGAAAACTAGAATCTGTATAACCTTCTAGTTTTAAATCAGATCTACCATATATCAGAAAAATATCTCTAGTCCTTCTCAAGTACTTGAGTATGTTTTTCACAATTTTTCAATGATCTTCTCCAGGATCAGCCTGAAATCTGCTTACAATGTTCAAGGCATAAGCCACATCAGACCTGGTACATAACATAGTATACATAATTAATCCTACAGTCGAAGCATAAGGAATAGAACTCATTTTATTTTTCTCTTTAAGTGTCTTAGGAGACATCTTCTTTGAGAGTTGTATGCCATGACCCATGGGCAAGTAACCTCTTTTACTTCCCTCCATGTTGAATCTCTTCAATACAAGGTCAATATACCTAGACTGGAACAAGCTTAGTGTTGGGAAATGTGTCCCAAAAAGTCAATCGTCAAGCTGTTGATGGTTGAGCAACCAAGTATTGTAATTGATTTGTTAATAAATAAAATATATTTGGCATTTTCATCATAAGCTTTCATCTTCTAATGAACTCCGTTGTTATGATGAAGTCCTTAGGACTATTTAGATTCGATAAAGAGAGGATTTATCGATTAGTCCTTAAAACTGTTCACGACCAAATGATAGGCTGTTAATAAGGACAACAGCTTCTATCGAGCATAGGTCACTGTAGGCCATATGGGTTGGTTGTCCTCTTAACCAAAGAGTGTGGAGATACTGGTATGGCATACAGATGAGATGTAAGGGTACATCATCATTGAACGTGACCAATTCCAGAGCATTCTGCTGTCGAGAATGTCTCTAATGGGATATAGGTATAAGTGTCCCTTAGACCTGAGATCATCTCAGTGACTTGCATGCAACTCACTGTGCTTTGGTACTGGACTAACTGAATCCTTACAGTGGAGGCCAAAGCCTACTAATTAGGTTTCTGGGGCAAAATTAAAATTACTAGAAATTGTTTAGAGAAATAATTGGTTATGAACCTACCCTTAGATGTACATGGGTTGGCCAACCAAAGTTGGGCTTGTGTGCAGTCTAAGTGGATTCTAGTACCCGCTAAGGAATTAGGGTAATTTCTCGAATTGGAGGTAGAGGCTACCAATTCGAATAAAATAGTGGGAGAAACCTTTTGATTAAAGTTCAAATCTTTAGGTTTAATGAATCAATTACTAATTAGGTTATGGTTTTTTTTTGTGCAGATATGGCCACTTCCCTATCGCTCTGATCATTGTTGGACAATGATAAGTTGGTGGGACTCAATTTCGGTAGCTGGTACCGAAAGTTGAAGATAGTCCTGGAGCATGAACGGATCCTATATGTGATAATGGATCCTGCACCTGAGGAGCCAGCTGTCAATGCACGTGGAACAGTCAGAGACACTTACCAGAAGTGGCTCAGTGATCGGACCACGGTGCGCTGTATCATGCTGGCTGCTATGAGCGACGAGTTCAGTCGAAGATTCGAGACGGCTCAGCCAAAAGACATGCTTCAAGTGTTGGAGGATGCCTTTGGCACACCCGATGACATGGAGAGGCACAAGACTAGTTGTGCCATCTTCAACGCCAAAATGCGGGATGGTGCCTCTATCACTGATCATGTATTGTACATGATCGAGCTGATGGAACGATTGAGCAAGCTCGGCTTTCCCTTGCATGAGTAGCTTGGGAAAGATGCAATACTGAACTCGCTGCCCAAGTCTTATCTCCCATTCCTCACTCATTATAGAATGACAAAGCCTGAAGTAAACTACCATGGATTACTGGGGTTACTTCAGAACTTTGAGAAAGATCACCAACTCCATAAGGAGTCGGTGAACTTAGTGGAAGGTTCGTCTTCTGGTTCTTAACCCTTTAAGAAAGGAAAGAAGAACAAGAAGAAGAAAGTGAAGAAGGTACAAGTTCAGGTTGGGACATCTGTGCAGTGTCAGACCAAAAAGATCAAACCCAATAAGAGTCAAGCTGAATGCTTCTTTTGCAAGAAGCGGGGGCACTGGAAGAGGAACTGTCCCCAGTACATTGCCTCCCTAGACCCGAACAGGCAGAGAAAGCAGTAAGTTATTGCTGGGCAAGGTATTTATATGATAACTCCTTGCAATTTCTCTATTTGTGATATAACTGACTGGGTATTGGATACCGGTAGCCCTTACCATATTTGCAATTCGTTGCAGGGGTTGCAGGTCAGTAGGAGATTCGAGCAAGGCGAGAGGTTCCTGAACGTTGGAGATGGAAGACCAATTCCAGTTCTAGCATTAGGAATCTTGAAACTTGTATTTGAATCCCATATCGTTGTTCTTAATGATTATCATTTCTGTCCCAATTTCTTTTTAAATGTCATTTCTGTAGGCCTTCTGGCCAAAAATGATTATGAAATTTCAATAAAGAAACAAATTTGTAATATCATTGAGAATGGTGTTACTATTTTTTGTGGACATTTGAACAATGGTGTGTATATGTTATCACAACTTATTAATGTAGTCTATTCAACTGGCAAGCACCCTAGATTAGATAGTGTGTCAGATATCTACTTATGGCACTGTAGGCTAGGTCATATAAACAAGAACAGAATAAACAGGTTGACTCAAGAGGGAATCCTCGAAGTTAGTAATTGTGAATCACTTCCAACCTGTAAGTCCTGTCTTCTTGGTAAAATGACCAAGTCACCTTTTACTGAAAAAGGTGAGAGAGCTACTGAGCTCTTGGGCCTAGTACATACTGATGTATGCGGGCCCATGAGCACCAGTGCTAGAGGTGGATATTTCTACTTCATAACTTTCACGGATGACCTATCTCGATATGGATATGTCTATCTGATGAAACATAAGTCGGATTTATTTGAAATGTTCAAATGATTCCGAAGTGAAGTAGAAAAACAAACTAGGAAGAGTATTAAAACTCTTCGATCTGATCGAGGAGGAGAATACCTTTCTAGTGAATTTCTCACATATCTAGGAGAGAATGGGATTCTCTCCCAATGGACTCCTCCAGGAACACCACAGCATAATGGTGTGTCTGAAAGGAGGAATCAGACTCTGTTAGACATGGTCCGATCCATGATGGGTTTTGCTAGCTTGCCGATATCCTTCTGGAGATATGCACTCGAATCGGCCTGTTATCTGTTAAATAGGGTTCCAAGTAAGTCTGTAATTAAGACTCCATATGAGATATGGACGGGACGTAAGCCAGCACTTTCACACCTTAGGGTCTGAGGGTGCCCGACCTATATCAAATGATTAGTCACAAACAAACTTGGACCTAGGTCTGACAAATGCTCATTCATAGGGTACCCCAAAGAGATAAAAGAATATTTTTTCTACCATGCTGATGAACAAAAGGTGTTCGTCAGCTTTAAGGCAATCTTTTTAGAAAAGGAGTTCCTTGGTGAAGGATCTGTTGCCTCTAAGATTGAACTTGATGAAGTTCAACAGGTAGAAGAACCGACACCAATAGCTGAACCTGAGTCTGATATGATTAGATCATATCCGGAGCCCAATGTACCTGCACCATTAAGGCGATCTGGTAGAGTACCGCATCAACCAGACAGATACTACGATTTTTTGGTCCGAGACGGTGATCCCATCGAACTTGATGAGAATAATGAGGATCCGATCACCTATATGGATGCAATACAGAGACCTGATTCCGAGAAATGGCTTGAAGCCATGAAATTCGAAATGGAGTCCATGAAGGTCAACGATGTATGGACATTGGTTGACCCACCTGAAGGGGTTAAACCCATTGGGTGTAAATGGGTCTTCAAAAGGAAGAGGGGCGCAGACGAAAAGGTGGAGACCTATAAAGCCCGTCTGGTAGCCAAGGGGTATCATCAACGTTATGGTATTGACTATGACGAGATGTTTTTTCCTGTGGCAGTGCTCAAATCTATTCGGATAATGCTTGCAATAGCTGCCCATCTAGATTATGAGATCTGGCAGATGGATGTAAAGACAGCTTTCCTGAATGGAGAGCTAACCAAAGAGGTGTATATGATACAACCTGAGGGGTTTACATCCACAGATGAGTCCAAGGTGTGCAAGCTTCAGAGATCCATTTATGGATTGAAGCAAGCTTCTCGGAGTTGGAACATGCGTTTTGATAAGGTGATCAAAACGTATGGCTTCATTAAGAATGGAGAAGAGCTCTGCATCTATAAATGGGCAAATGGTCTAGTTGTGGTATTCCTTATCTTGTACATGGATGACATTCTCTTAATCGGGAATGACATCCCCGCACTACAGGGAATAAAAATTTGATTGTCATCACAGTTCTCCATGAAGGACTTGGGTGAAGCATCCTACATCCTAGGGATGAGGATCTATAGGGATAGATCTAAAAGGATGCTTGGGTTATCCCAGTCCATGTACATAGACACTGTGCTGAAGAGGTTCAGCATGGAGAATTTCAAGAAGGGCTATCTACTGATAGGCCAAGGAATTTCTCTCTCTAAAAAGGATTGTCCGACAACTCCTGAAGAGAGAGAGCGTATGAGTAGAGTCCCATATGCTTCAGCCGTGGGATCTATCATGTACGCCATGATATGTACAAGACCAGATGTGGCATACTCACTAGGAGTAGTGAGTAGATACCAATCTGATCCTGGAAAAAACCACTGGAAAGTGGTTAAAGCCATCCTTAAGTATTTGAGAAATACTAAGGACCAATGGTTGGTTTATGGCGAGTCAGATCTGAAACTTGTGGGGTTCACAGACTCCAGCTTCCAATTTGACCATGATGACAGCAGGAGTGTGTCAGGTTATATCTTTACTCTGAATGGTGGAGCCATCTGCTGGAAGAGTTCTAAGCAGCATACTGTGGCAGACTCTGTTTGTGAAGTGGAGTACATCACAGCATCAGATGTCGTGAAGGAAGCTGTGTGGCTGAGGAAATTCATCAACGAGCTCGGAGTAGCATCCTCCCTCGATGGTCCGATCCTGCTCTACTGTGACAGCACTGGTCCCATAGCTCAGGCGAAGGAACCCAAAGCACATCAGCAGACGAAGCACATCTTGCACCGCTTCCACCTGGTCCGGGAGATCGTGGATCGAGATGACGTCGACCTTCAGAAGATCGAAGGAAAGGAGAACCTAGCCGACCCCTTCACTAAAGCCCTAGCAATAAAGGAGTTCGACAACCACAAGTCGAAGATGGGTATTAGATACTGTGCCGAGTGGCTTTAGGACAAGTGGGAGTTGTTGGAAAATGTGTCCCAAAAAGCCAATCGTCAAGCTATTGACGGTTGAGCAACCAAGTATTGTAATTGATTTGTTAATAAATAAAATATATTTGGCATTATCATCATAAGCTTTCATCTTCTAATGAACTCCGTTGTTATGATGAAGTCCTTAGGACTATTTAGATTCGATAAAGAGAGGATTTATCGATTAGTCCTTAAAACTGTTCACGACCAAATGATAGGCTGTTAATAAGGACACATCTTCTATCGAGCATAGGTCACTGTAGGTCATATGGGTTGGTTGTCCTCTTAATCAAAGAGTGTGGAGACACTGGTATGGCATACAGATGAGATGTAAGGGTACATCATCATTGAACGTGACCAACTCCAGAGCATTCTGCTGTCGAGAATGTCTCTGATGGGATATAGGTATAAGTGTCCCTTAGACCTGAGATCGTCTCAGTGACTTGCAAGCAACTCACTGTGCTTTGGTACTGGACTAACTGAATTTTTAATTCAGGGACGGAAGGCTTTTGGGCACAGTCAAGTACTTGCAAAGTCAGAGTGTGATCGAGATGGGATTGACCACTCCAAGAGTTGGAGAAGAATGAGTCGCTGTATTTCAATTTAGCAAAACCTTGGCCAGGGTAATCCATCAGATGGATTTGATATTTTGAAATACAATGTGGACAACCTGATCAGAGTTGACAGTTGAACTCTGGGGTATACTATGATCATTTTGGTCAATGGGATGAATTATATGAAAACTATATCCGCATGGGTTCTAAGGATGTTGTTCTACACATTCGACCTATCCGGTCGTCGGGTACAATTGCTAGATGGTCACTTCGATTGGTATAAAAATTTATTTCTATACTACCGACTTAGGTTCGGACCTATGAGGTCATACACATTAAAGTTTATGATC
>NC_026005.2:32477680-32614011 GCF_000442705.2 Elaeis guineensis | reverse complement strand
AGGATTGCTATTTATGAAATGTGCTGATCTATTTGTGAAATGAGTCAACATATTTGGTGAACAGAAAATAAAATTTTTCAAATTTAAAAATTATTTTCGAAATACCAAACCCTGACCCATCAGCCCAAATACTTAATTAAAAGAATTAAGTGTTGTCTAGTAGGTCTATAATTGTGAATTAAGACCTAAGACAATTGCATAAACTTGTGGGTCAATGGGTTGATGAATTAGGTCCATAATTAGGTTAGACCTAAGGTTAGCTTAAAGAAATGGATTAAATTAGAGTAGTTGGTCAAATCTAATCAAAAGTTGAATTAGATTAGGTCAAAGATACTCTAGACTCAACTTCAATAGTTATAGTTGAATGGGTCCATGTCTTTAACTAGACCAAGATGGACTTAATTCATGGCTACGCAGTGGAACCCTATTTACTAAGTTGATCAAATTAAAACTAATGAACTGGTTGGTGTCTAAGGTAAGTTTGGCATTTTGACCAGTGGTTTTTAAGCGGAAGCTACTCTCAGTGATTCGATCTCTGAGAGTTAATGGCTTATCCCCACCACTGATCTCACTTACCTGGCCAACCTGGTGAATTAGGTTTTGATTAGATCACTTGGTGATTAGGGCTCACCCATGTCATTAGGTAAATCAGTTTGACTGATTTAGGTGCTCCTAATGCCAGCTTTAATTAAATCCTTTTTTAATCTGACTTGGTGAAGTCAGTGGGAGGATTGAAATTGACTGGATATTTTCTTCTCATCTATCCTTTAATAAAATCCTCAAAAATTATTAAGTCCCTAAAAATGATTAAGTTATATTGATAACTAAGTCATAGCCTCCCATTAAGTGAGTGATAATGAGTTCATTAATTTAATAATCATTGGAGGCCCAAAGGCCTGGTGCTTATTGACTAATAGAATTATCATTCATAATATGATAATTTGGTTTGAGTCTTTTTGATGGTGGTCAGGTTGGCCGGCCAAAGTCGGGCCTGATCATTTATTGATTCGATTCACCAAATCAAATCATGTTAATAGTTGGACCTAACCAGATCTTTTCAGTGGAGGCCAAAGCCTACTGATTAGGTTCTGGGGCAAAATTAATTACTAGAAGTTGTTTAGAGAAACAACTGGTTATGAACCTACCCATAGATGCATATGGGTTGACCAACCAAAGTTGGGCTCGTGTGTAGTCTGTGTGGATTCAAATACCCACTAAAGAATTAAAGTAATTCCTCGAATTGGAGGTTGAGGCTACCAGTTCGAAAAAATACTGGGAGAAACTTTAGACTAAAGTCCAAGTCTTTAGTATTTATAATTTATGTACTAATAGAGGTCTAGTTTTTCTTTATGCAGTTATGGTCACTACCCTGTCGCTTCGGTCATTATTAGATAATGACAAGCTCATGGGATCTAATTTCGATAGCTGGTATCGAAAATTAAAAATCGTCCTTAAGCATGAACGGATCCTTTATGTAGTAACGGATCCAGCACCTGAGGAGCCAGCCCCGAATGCTATAGGGACGGTCTGAGACACTTATCAGAAGTGGCTCAACGATCGCACCACCGTTCGGTGCATTATGCTGGCGGCAATGAATGATGAGTTCAGCCGCAGATTCGAGAATGCCCAGCCACAGGAGATGCTCCAAATATTGAATGACTCCTTTGGCATGCCTGACGACGTTGAAAGGCACAAAACTAGTTGTGCCATTTTCAATGCTCGGATGAGGGATGGAGCCTCAGTCACTGATCATGTACTGTACATGATCGAAATGATTGAGTGCCTAAGTAAACTGGGCTTTCCCTTGCATGAGCAGCTCGGTAAGGATGCGATCCTTAATTCATTGCCCAAGTCCTTCCTCCCCTTTCTTACTCATTTTCGGATGACAAAGCCTGTAATGAACTACCACGACTTGTTGGGGTTGCTGCAGAACTTTGAGAAGGATCACCAGCTCCATAAGGAGTCGGTGAATGTTGTAGGAGGGTCTTCTTCTGGTCGTCGACCCTTTAAGAAAGGGAAGAAGAAGAACAAGAAGAAGAAGAATAAGAAGGTGCAGCTGCATGCTGGGACGTTTGCACAGGGTCAGACCAAGAAGCGCAAGCCCGACCAGAGCCAAGCGGAGTGCTTCTTTTGCAAGAAGCAGGGGCACTAGAAGAGGAACTGTCCTCTATATATTGCCTCCCTGGATCCGAACAGGCCGAAGAAGAAGCAAGGTACTTATATGATAACACCTTATAACTTTTTCATTTGTGATACTACTGCCTGGGTATTGGATACCGGAAGCCCTTATCATATTTGCAATTCGATGCAGGGTCTACAGGTCAGTAGGAGATTTAATGAAGGCGAGAGATTCCTGAACGTTGGAGATGGAAGCAAAGTTCTAGTTCTAGCATTAGGAATCATGAACCTTGTAATCAATTCTCGAAACATAATTCTGAGTGAATATCACTATTGTCCCAACTTTTTATTAAATATTATTTCTGTAGGCCTTTTGGCTATGAACGGTTATCAATTTTTAATAAGAGAAAATGTTTGCAATATCATTTTGAATGGTGTTACAATGTTTGTTGGACAACTTAATAATGGAATTTACTTTCTATCACAACCTGTTAATATGGTTCAAACCTTCGGTAAATGCTCTAGAATAGATAATGTGTCAGAAGTCTACCTTTGGCACTGTAGGCTAGGTCATATCAATAAGAACAGGATAAACAGATTGGCTCAAGAAGGAATTCTTGAAGTAGGTGATTGTGAATCACTTCCAACCTATGAGTCCTGTCTTCTTGGTAAAATGACCAAATCACCTTTTACTGGAAAAGGTGAGCAAGCCAGTGAACTCTTGGGTTTGGTACATTCTGATGTATGTGGACCCATGAGCTCAAGTGCAAGAGGTGGATATTTCTACTTCATAACCTTCACAGATGACCTATCGAGATATGGGTATGTCTATTTAATGAAGCATAAGTCGGAGTTGTTTGAAATGTTCAAACTATTCTGAAATAAGGTAGAAAAATAAACTGAAAAGTGTATTAAAATTCTTTGATCTAATCGAAGAGGTGAATACCTTTCCAATGATTTTCTGACATATCTTGGAGAGAATGAGATTCTCTCTCAGTGGACACCTCCTAGAACACCACAGCATAATGGTGTGTCTGAAAGGAGGAATCGGACCTTGTTGGATATGGTTCTATCCATGATGGGGTTTGCTGGTCTGCCAATCTTCCTTTGGGGATATGTGCTCGAATCGACTTGTTACCTTCTAAATAGAGTTTCGAGTAAATCTGTAACCAAAATGCCATATGAGATAAGGATAGGACGTAAGCCAGTACTCTCGCACCTTAGGATTTGGAGATGTCCGGCTTATGTTAAATGTTTAATTACGGATAAGCTTGGACCTAGGTCTGACAAGTGTAATTTTATAGGGTACCCAAAAGAGACCAAAGGGTATTACTTCTACCTTGCTGATGAGCAAAAAGTGTTTGTCAGCCTTAAGGCAATCTTTTTGGAAAAGGAGTTCCTTGGTGAAGGGACTGTTGCCCCTAAGGTCGAACTTGACGAAGTTCGGCAGATGAAAAAACTGACACAAGTTGCTGAATCTGAACCGGATTTGATTAGATCAGATCCGGAGCCTATTGTTCAAGCACCCTTAAGGCGATCTGGTAGAGTACCACATCAATCGGATAGATACTATGGTTTCTTGGTCCGAAACGATGATCCTATCGAACTTGATGAAAATGATGAGGATCTGATCACCTACATGGATGCAATGTAAAGACCCGACTCTGAGAAATAGCTAGAAGCCATGAAATCCGAAATGGAGTCCATGAAGGTCAACGATGTGTGGACATTGGTTGACCCACCCGAAGGAGTAAAACTCATAGGGTGTAAATGGGTCTTCAAGAGGAAGAGAGGCACAGACGAAATGGTGAAAACCTATAAAGCCCGTCTGGTTGCCAAAGGATATCGTCAACGTTATGGTATAGACTATGACGAGACATTTTCTCCTGTGGCAGTGCTCAAATCCATTCAGATTATGCTTGCGATAGCTGCCCATCTGGACTATGAAATCTAACCGATGGATGTGAAGACAGCTTTCCTAAATGGAGAGCTGGATGAAGAGGTGTATATGATACAACCTGAAGGATTCACATCCACAGATGAGTCTAAGGTGTGCAGGCTATAGAGGTCCATTTATGGACTTAAGCAGGCATCACGGAGTTGGAACATACGTTTTGATAAGACGATCAAGACATATGGCTTCGTTAAGAACGGAGAAGAGCCATGCATTTATAAGTGGGCTAATGGTCCAGTAGTAGTATTTCTTGTATTGTATGTGGATGACATTCTCTTAATAGGGAATGATGTCCTTGTATTACAGGGAATAAAGATTTGGCTGTCGTCACAGTTCTCCATGAAGGATCTGGGAGAAGCTTCCTACATCCTAGGGATGAGGATCTATAGGGATAGATCTAAAAAGTTGCTTGGTTTATCTCAGTCCACGTATATTGATACTATGCTGAAGAGGTTCAGCATGGAGAATTCCAAGAAAGACTATCTTCCGATAGGCCATGAAATTTCTCTCTCGAAGAGGGATTGTCCGACAACACCTCAAGAGAGAGAGCGTATGGGTAGGATTCCATATGCTTCGACAGTGGGATCTATCATGTACGCCATGATATGTACACGATCAGATGTGGCATACTCACTAGAGATAGTGAGTAGATACCAATCTGATCCAGGGGAGAATTACTGGAAGGTTGTTAAAATCATCTTGAAGTATTTAAGAAATACTAAAAACCAGTGGCTTGTTTATGGTGAATCGGACTTGAGACTTATAGGGTTTACAGACTCTAATTTTCAGTCTGATCATGATGACAGCAGAAGTGTGTCGGAATTTATTTTTACCCTTAATGATGGGGCTATCTACTGAAAAAGTTCCAAGCAGCACATAGTGGCTGAAGCATATTCTGCGCCGCTACCATCTCATCCGAGAAATTATGGATTGAGGTGACGTCGATCTTTAGAAGATCGACGGGAAGGAGAACCTAGCTGACCCATTCACTAAAGCCATTGCGGTGAAGGAGTTCGACAACTACAAGTCGAAGATGGATATTAGATACTGCACCGATTGGATTTAGGCCAAGTGGGAGATTATTGGGAATAGTGTCTCAAAGTCAATCGTCAGCCTGTTGACGATTGTGCTCATTTGTACATGAATTATGAATTAATAAAAATTATTTTGATATTTTTTATCACAAAATGTTTCATCTTCTAATGAACTCCTATGTTGTTGTGAAGTCCTTAGGACTATTTAGACTCGACAAAGGAGGATTTGTCGTTTAGTCCTTAAATCTGTTCGCGACCAAATGATACGTTGTTACCAAGGACGACAACATTTACCAAGCATAGGTCGTTGTGTGCCATATAGGTTGGTTGTCCTCTTAACTAATGAGTATGGGGACACTGGTATGGAATACAGGTGAGATGTAAGGGTACATCTACACTGAACGTGACCAACTCTGGAGCTATTTCTGCTATCAAGTTTTGCTCTGATGGAATATGGGTATAAATATCCCTTCGACCTGAGACCGCCACGGTGACTTGCAAGCAACTCATTGTACTTAGGCACTGGACTACCTGAATTTTTAATTCAGTGATGGAAGGCTGCTGGGTGTAGTCAAGTACTTAATTTGTCAGTGCATGTGTCAAGATGGGATTGACCATTCCAGTTTAGGAGCTGTGTACAGTCGTGTTTTAATTTAGCAAAATCTTAGCTAGGGTAGTCCTTGTGAGGAGTCACAGGACTGTTTGAGTTGAGCACGATTCGGATGATCTGATCAGGGTTGACAGATTAACCCTGAGTCATCCTAAACACAGGGGTCAAAAGGATGAATTATACAGTAACCATATTCATATAGGTTCTAAGTGTTGCGATTGTGACTTTTCAACCTATTCGGACGTCGGGTACCATTGCTAAATGGTCACTTCGATTAGTACAAGAATTGGTTCCTGTGCTACCGACTTAGGTTCAAACCTACGGGGTCACACACATTAGAGGTTCCTATTTGATCTGATGGCTGATGTAGAATCCTACATGTTTGGAACTCAGTGATCGAGAATCAAAATTCTCTATTTATGAGTTCCACACATTATGGGTACCGGGGTCAAGAGTCCCACTGGTTGAGACTTTTCGATCAGGATTACATATCGATGAATTCTGATGCCTGATTGCCTATCGGATTTGGACTCAGTATTTATGAGAGATTTAATTAGTAATTTGATTGCTAATTAACTCAATTTGATTGAGTAATTATTTTTGGATCAAGTTCAATTGAATTGGATTCAGTTGGGTTTGACCCGATTAGGTTAAGAGTTGACCTAATCGTCAAGATGGTTTGGTCCCTGATTTGATCAGGGGTTGGGCTTAGTCAATTTTTGATTTGATTAGGATTTTATTGAGCCTAATTAAGTCTAATTAAGTTAGATTTAAATTAGTCTAATTGGACCTAACTTATTTGGTTCAATTAGGTTGGTTTAAATAATTAAACCACCTTGACCCAATCTCCATGTGCCACCTCACTTCCATTGCACCCATTTGAATTCATGACAAGGAACTTCTCAGAAATTATTTTCTCACACCAAGCCCTCTCGATGCCCCACTTTAATGTGCCATATGAATGGATAAGGATGATTGGTTGGCCATTCAAATTCAAAATAAAGTTTGAATTTGAATGGGCAATCAATCTTTGCACCTTATCCCTTTTTTTATGCCCCATTTATTATATGAGAAAAGGTTTCTCATGAAATCACTCCATGCACAATTTAATCCATGTCTCATGCCTTTTATGGATAAGGGATGAGTTGGTGTCTATTTGAATTCAAAATTTGATTTGAATTCAAATGTGCAATTACTCATCTTTATCCTTTCTTTTGGATAAGACGTTTGACGTTGTTATAAAAGGAGGAGAAGAGTCGGGCGTGCAAGTAGAAGATTTTTGGAGAAAAATTCTGGGGCATGAAAAATCTTGTGCGTGAGAAGGAAATCCATATCCTTCCAAGAGAAAAAGAAAGAAAAGAAAGAAAAGTGGGTGCAAGGTTTTCGGTGAGTTCCCTCGAGTTTTAGCCTGGGATTCGGGAAGTGAGAAAGTGAGCTACGAGTGTTGTGAGCCCACAAAATTTTAGAAAGATCTTCAACATCCTTTCAAGTACGTCTGTTGATGATCTGGAGCATCCAAAGAATCGACAGACATCGATCGAAGGAGTTCGATCAGCATCAGCCGTCAAAAGGGCTCTACAACGAGCTAGCACTCGTGAGGAGTCGATCAGACTGGAAGCTTCGTATGAATGATCCACAGAGGCCAAACATACTGTGTGACTGCATCACGGTGATCAGATTCTTCCGACGATGATCAGATTGCGACGATCTACTACCCGCACAAAGGTATTGTGTTCTGAACACATTACAGTAAAGTGTTTACTGTTCGAATTTGAATTTCAAATTTAAATGCATGCATACTATATATCATATTTAGATCCTAGTGTAGGATAAATTTATATTAACTAATTAGATTAATTAATATTTTTTTACTGCAAAATTATAATTTTGAAAAAGTTTTAAAATTATCATTTTACCCCTGCACTGAATTTTTTCCACACCAATATCGACTCAAGCCAGAGGTGGATACTCTTACTTCATCATATTTATTGATGATAGGTCTAGATTTTGGATATGTATATTTAATAAAATACAAATTCGAAGCTTTTGACAAATTTAAAAAGTATCAAAGAATGATTAAGAAATAAACTAGTAAAATTATTAAAACTCTTCGATCTGATTAAGGAGAAGAATATTTGTCTAGTAAGTTTCTTGATTATTTAAAATAAAAAAGAATATTCTCTCAATGGACACCTCCTTATACTCCACAATTAAATAAAATTACAGAAAGAAGGAATCGCACCCTATTACATATGGTGCAGTCCATGATGTGTTTCACAAATCTTCCGATATCTTTTTGGAAATATGCTCTCGAGGTCGTAGCATATATCTTAAATAAAGTACTTTCTAAATCTATTTCTAGTACTCCATATGAGATATGAAAAAGAAAAAGATCCAATCTTAAGCATCTTAAGATTTGGGGTTATCCGACTTATGTAAAAAATATTGATGGACATAAGCTAGATGCTAGATCAAAAAAATACAAATTTGTAGATTATCCCAAGGAGAGTATAGGATACTACTTTTACCATCCTACTCAACAAAAGGTATTTGTTGGTAGGCATATCATTTTCTTGGAGAAAGAATTTATCTAAGAAGAAGACAGTAGGAGGTCTGTTGAACTTTTGAAAGTTTAAAATCTACAATCCATCCAGAATTTATAAAATAATTCTTAACCAGATGTGTCCATTGTTGAGACACAGCCACTACACACACCTCATTTCAGAAGGTCAAGTAGAGTGCATAATGTACCACTCAGGTATGGATTTGTCATTAAGAATGACAATACATTCCACATCATTCAGAATGATGAACCCACAACCTATTCGAAAGCTGTCATGAGTAGCGACTCTAACAAATGGCTCAATACCAGAAAATTCGAAATAGACTCCATGTATACCAACCAAGTTTAGACTTTGGTTGATGTCCCTGCGGGAGTGACCCCAATAGGCTACAAATAGATCTTCAAAAAGAAGATTGGAGTAGATGGCCAGGTGGAGACCTATAAGACCAGGCTAGTGGCAAAAGGTTTCAGACAAAAATAAGGTATTGATTATGAAAATTTTTTTTTTACCGATAGCAATGCTTAAGTCTATTTGGATAATACTTGCTATTGCAGCGTACCATGACTATGAGATCTAGTAGATGGATATCAAGACTGCCTTCCTCAATGAAAAGCTTGAGGAAGAAGTCTATATGACTCAGTCAAAGAGATTTATCTCTAGTGGGAGAGTAAATTAGGTATGCAAGCTGAATAGATCCATTTATGGATTAAAACAAGCATCAAGGAGCTAAAACATCTATTTTGATGAGACAGTGAAATCATTTGGCTTTATCAAAAATATGGATGAATCTTGTGTGTACAAGAAGATAAGTGAGAGTACTATTATCTTTTTGATCTTGTATGTGGATGATATACTGCTCATTGGGAATGATATCCCGATGTTGCAATCGATCAAGACATGGCTATCACAAAAGTTTTTCATGAAAGACTTAGGTGAAGTGTCCTATATACTTGATATAAAGATCTATAGGGATAGATCAAAAAGGATGCTAGGCTTGTCCCAGTCAGATATATTAATTTTGTGTTGAAGAGGTTCAACATAGAGGGAAGTAAAAGAGGTTACTTGCCCATAGGTCATGGCATACAACTCTCCAAGAAGATGTCTCCTAAGACACTTGAAGAGAGAAATAGAATGAGTTCTATTCCTTATGCTTTCACTGTAGGATCAATTATGTATGCTATGTTATGTATTAGGCCTGATGTGGCTTATGCCTAGGGCATTGTAAGCATATTTCAGGCTGATCTCGGAGAGGATCATTGAAAAATTGTGAAAAACTTACTCAAGTACTTGAGAAGGACTAGAAAGATTTTTCTAATATATGAAAGATTTGATTTAAAGCTGAAAGGTTATACTGATTCTAATTTTCAATCTGATCTGGATGATAGCAAATCTATATCTAGATATATGTTCACTCTGTATAGTGGTGCAATAAGTTGAAAGAGTTTCAAACAGCAAACTGTTGCTGACTCGATCACTAAGGCTGAGTATATTGCTGCTAGTGAGGCTACTAAGGAGGCCATCTGGATACGAAAATTTATCTTAGAATTGGGTGTGGTTCCAAGGATTGAACAACCAATGCCCTTTATTATGATAATACTGAGGCAGTTGCTCAAGCCAAAGAACCAAGGTCTCATCATAAATCCAAGTATATTCTAAGATGGTTGCATCTCATTCGGGAGATAGTCGAATGATGCGATGTGATCGTGGAGTGAGTTGACATTAAGAATAATATAATGGATCCGTTCACTAAGGCCTTGTCAATGCAGTAGTTTGACTGCCACCTTGATAGCATAGGTATCAAGTATAGGGGTGATTGGCTTTAGTGCAAGTAGGAGATTGAAAGAATAATGCCCTACAAGCCAATCGCATACAAAATGCGATAGGATATTTTTTATAATTTATCTTCCAAACTAATATAATTGATATTAATAAAATAGATATTTTTGATTCATTATATGCTGCATCTTCTTATTCTTAAGATTATAATGAACCCCATAGGTTCGAACAATGATTTTAAGACTGTGATGAGATCATGCCAGTGAGATCTAAATCTTTGATAGCCATGACTTAGAATATTCTCAGTCATTGGTTCATTGAGTCAGGGATCAATGATACCGATAAGACTGGCATGTCTTATATATGCTCAGAAATGAGGATGGTTGATCTCACAACTACTTGTATGATAACACTTGTTGCCCAGCTATGCAACCCAAGAGGGGGGGTGAATTGAGTTTTAAAAAATTTAAGCTTAACTAATTACTTATGAAAAATATATATCAAAAGCTTGATGAATGAGGAGAGAGACTTTAGTTTGAGATTAATTGCTTAAAGCAAGAATGCAAGGATATAATGGAGAATTAAAGAGAAACAATAAAGCATGCCACAAACACAAGGATTTATAGTGGTTCGGTGCCAACCTTGCACCTACATCCACTCTCCAAGCTCCTATTTGGGAATTCCAATCCACTATACTTTGTATTCAACCCGAATACAAACGTCGGAACCTCCGACACTAGCTATCTCAAGCTAGACCACTTGTTCCCGGGTACAAGCCGACCCAATACACTCCGATTTCAGATTCGGATCAACCTTCTCTTGTTTTGGAAACCCTCCAAAACAAAATAATTACTCACAAGATAAAATCAGTTTAGAGCACAAATAAGTACAAGAATAGCTCCTTAAATGAGCGAGAATAACAATAAATACGCTTTACTCAAAGGAAGAAGCCCTTCTTTGATTTCCTCAAAATGGATGAGAAAAGGAATAAAAGCTTGAGGAGTTGGTGAGCTTTGATTGAAGGCTTCTTGAAGGCTTTAAATGAGCTCTTGAATGAGGTTGAGAAGTTGGCTTGAGAAACCCTCTCTTGAATGCACTTGAATGCCCTCTTGGATATTTGATATCTCTCTTTTTTGTTTTCCACCTTTTGAAACCTTTTATAGCCTTAAGAAACAAAGGAAAACAAACTAGACAGAAAAAGAGCCGTTAGAGCACAAAAGGTGAGCATTAAAAGCAACTAAATCTGGCCAAAAACTAGCCGTTACAGGCAAATCCCGTCGCAGGGGTCGACTCATGAGTCGACTCATGAGTCGACCTCTGATGCAACATCCAGAAAATCAAGTTTCTGGAAATTTTGGCCCACACTAACAGAGGTCGACTCATGAGTCGACTCATGCCTTGTGGGTCGACTCATGAGTCGACTCACAAGCCGTGCCAAGCCAAAAAAGGTCGCGTGCCAACAGGATTTTTGCGTGCCAATCAGCTCATTGTGCCATGAGTCGACTCATGAGTCGACTCATGCACTTCAAACCTTCATAACTTCAAAAATATAAGTCCAAAAATAATGAAATCTTCACCAATAGATCACAAATCATTTGCTCTACAAGATGATACTATCAAATCAGAGTTTTGATGAAATTATGATTTTGCCCCTGTAGAGCATAAGGACTTTTTCAAAATAAAAAATATTTGTATCCCTTCAAACTGTTTTGTAATCATCAAAATCAATCTAGGAGCAACAATCTCCCCCTTTTTGATGATGGCAAAATATTTGAACAAAAGCATTTATATGAATCATGAATTTCAAAAGATTGCATTTTAGGTGCATATGCTTGAAAAGAGTATGATTCTTTTGTCATGTGATACAAATGGTTATATGCATAAATAGTTTGTCCATTTGCTTAAAGATTGGAAGATATGCTCATTGGATAATTATTTTGGTGTTAGAGCAGAAAATTTGATTTTATTATCAGAGCAAACTGCATTTTGAAAAATTTTCTCAATTCTCAAAACTAGTCATGTGTGCCAAAGCATATTGAATAGTTGATTTGGAAAGAGTATTAGAGCATTTAAGTTTAAGATGTATCAGAGCAAGAGAAATGAAAATCTTGCAATGTATCAGTGTAGGGAAGACAATTTTACAATGTATCAGAGAAAAATTTAGCAATGTATCAGAGTAGTAAAAACAGTTTTTCAATGTATCAGAGCAATGTATTCAATATATCAGAGTAGGTTGGAGCCTATCAGAGCATATCCAAATGTTTACAGCAAATCAGAGTATAAGTAATTTTAAAAGGTACTTATTTGCAGTATACTTGGCATTTGTACTTAAAATTATCAATTTTTTAATTTCTCATAATTTGTAGTTTTTGCTTTTGATGGATATCTTTTTGTTTAATTTCTCCCCCTTTTTGACATCATCACACAAGGTTAACTCCTCCTTTTTCTGAAGCATTCTTTAATTTCTTCTTCTGTAGAGTTTACTCCCCCTTAATGTAGCAACTATTAACAGCAATCATAAGATGATAATACCACAAAGAGAAGACAATATTCCACAAAGGAGAAATATATAACCAAAGTATGATAAACATCATTACAAAGAAAAAAGATGATATCATAAAACCATAATTGTTTCAGTACATAGATCATAACATACAAAGTCAACTAGCACATGTCAATACATGGTCCCAAAATACAGATCCTAGAAAGGACAAAACACTAACACCTAGGATCTAGAAATGATCAAGATAAGTCAATGATCGGAATCATCAGAAATGTGATGAGGAGCAGATGGATCTGAATCAGAAGTGCGTCCTCTACCCCGTCTGCCTCTGGCACGAGTGGAAGTACTGGTACGAGCAGGCGAGCGGGAGGAACTGGGTGGCTGAGAATGCTGAGAAGCTAGGGACTGAACAGAAAGGGTAAGTCTGATGGAATCAAGTACAGTCAGTGCCCTGGAAATAGCCTGAAGAAGAGCAGTGAACTGGGTAGTCGCATAGTCACTCGATCCTCTGATCTCCTTCCTTAGTAACTCATAACCGCCCTCAAGAGCTCCTCTAAGTCTGCCAGCCTCTGCAGTGAGATCAGTGACCTCAATTGAAGACTCCTGTGGCTGAGGATGGGCCAATTCAAAGACTTGCCCCTGCAAGTCAAGGACTCTGTCAGTCAATCTCAAAATAGTGCCCTCAAGCTGCTGAATCCGGATGGACTGGTCTGTCATCATCTGATACACTGTGGAGATGTGGGGAGTCAAAGTCTGATCAGAAGAAGTAGCCCCTGGTGCAAATGTAGTACTGCTCCACTGACTAGTCAATAATGAAGCCACACGCTGTGAAATCCGCTCAATCTGATCATCAGACAGTGTGAACTCTGACGGAGGTGCTCTGCTCTCTGGCTGATGCACTGGTGTGGGCATCCTGGTAAACTCCGAAGGGCCAGCCTCTGGATCCGGAAAGAACTGTATATCTGGTGAAGCTGCCCTGAAGTCATGAATAGGAGATGATGGATCTTCTTCTTCTTCAGCTCTGACTTCAGTTCTGTCTCCAGCTGTCTCCTCAGCTCTCTCCTCTGCTCTCTCCTCAGCTCCCCTGATCCAACCACCACCAGTCTTTGTGAAACCCATTCGGTGCAAGGTGTGTAGGTTGAAAGTGTCAACATGAGATAGCTTGGTAGGAGCCTCCCCCTCACAGCTAACACCAAACCTCCTAAAAACTCTAGTCAGGGCCATACCAAAAGGCAAATGTGCCTTAGATCTGTTCAGAGTTTCTCTTATGGCCTCAATCATAAGTGCCGGGAGGTTTAGGGGGGTCTGTGTGATAATGTGAAACATAATACATATATCCCTGCCAGACAGTAGATCGTGCCTACCACTCCTAGGGAAGAAGAGTTTGGTGACCATTTGATGTAAAACTCTCATCTCTATAGGTAATATCTTTGCTTCCAGTTTATTCAGATTCCCTTGGTAGGCACCCCCAAGAATAACACTAACACCTTCTTCTTTCACAGGGAGTTCCATATATGCATAACCTTCACTAGGCAAATGTAAAATCTCCCCCAAGATAACAGGATTCAGACAAATATCAATCCCTTTTACAGTTGAAGTTACTGACCCATTTCCATAAATTAGATTCTGATAAAACTCCCTAACTAGGTCAACATAGGTAACTTCTTTAAGGGTACAGTAAAAACTCCATCCTTGATTTTTGATCTTGGTTGCAAAAGAAAATCCCTCATTTTCAAAGAACCGGAAGTCTATGTTTTTTCCGGTTTGTACTTTTCTATCTGAAAGAGGGTTCTTACTGGGGCTTTGAGAGGAATGAGAAGGACCTTGAACTGAAGTTGGAGTGGGAGCAATGGAGGACTGTGCCGCTTGCCTTTTCTTTCTGACATTTTCTTCAAGTTCTCGGACAGACTTTCTCCTTTGGGGAAGCTTCATCTTTGGAGCCATAATCTCTTCAATAGCAGGCGAGGAGACTTGAGGAGCAAGTGAAAGAGTGGAGGAAGGATCACAAGAGAGTGAAATGGAATTATGGTGGAGAAAACGGGTGGATTTGAGAGGGACGGTGGAGTGCTAGGGCACGCTCCAACCGTGATGAACAAGGGAAGAAGTCACAAAAAGACCTTTCCCCAAGAGGCGATTTGCAGTGGAGAGAAGGCGGGAGAAGTTCCACAAGCTTGGGTCTTGGAATGGGAGCTAATGGAAGTCAGGAGGATGGGTTTTGGAAGGAAGAAGACGACCGTGTGGGTCGGCTCACGAACAGCAATCCTTATATAAAAACCTTAAGCCCGTTTGAAAGTTGGTGGGATTTACAAGTTTGCCATTGAGTCGACTCATGGGGGTCGACTCATGAAGTTCAGAAAATCAGAAAAAATACGGATAAATTCCAGAAAAATTTGAAATTTGGGGAGAAGGAGTTTAGCTCTAAGATAAGTTTTTAGAATGAAAAACTCAAGCTTTTGGGACCAAGAAAGGTGTTGGAAATTAAGCTCTAAGAAATTTTGACAATAAATCATTGGAAATTGAAAAATTAATTCAGGCAAATGGATCAAAAATTCCTAGATTTCTCCTAATTTCACAGAATCTATCCTCACTAAGGGCCTTTGTAAAGATATCAGCTAATTGATTTTCGGTGCAAACATATTCAAGAATTATATTTTTGTTTTGAACATGTTCTCTTATGAAGTGATGTCTTATTTCAATATGTTTGGATCTTGAGTGTTGAATAGAATTTTTAGATAGATTTATGGCACTTGTGTTGTCACATCTTATTGGTGTTTCATTAAGTTTAATTCCAAAGTCTTCGAGTTGTTGCTTAATCCACAAGATTTGAGCACAACAACTTTCGGCTGCAATGTATTCGGCCTCAGCCGTAGACAGTGCTACCGAATTTTGTTTCTTGCTAAACCATGAGATTAGGTTAACTCCAAGAAATTGACAAGTTCCACTTGTGCTTTTTCTATCTAATTTACATCCAGCAAAGTCAGCATCAGAATATCCTAATAGATCAATTTGTGAGTCCTTAGAGTACCATAACCCTAAAGTTTGAGTACCATTTAAGTATCTAAGGATTCTTTTAACAGCATTCAAATGAGATTCTTTAGGATTAGATTGATATCTAGCACATAAACAAACACTAAACATGATATCAGGCCTACTTGCAGTTAGATACAATAATGATCCAATCATGCCTCTATAGTATTTTAAGTCTACACATTTACCTTCATCATCCTTGTCAAGCTTACATGAGGGACTCATTGGTGTGCCAATGGGTTTGGAGTTCTCCATTCCAAATCTTTTGAGTAGTTCCTTGGTGTACTTGCTTTGGGCGATGGAGATTCCCTCTTTTGATTGTTTGATTTGGAGTCCGAGGAAGAAGGTGAGTTCTCCCATCATGCTCATCTCGAACTCCCCCTGCATAAGCTTAGCAAAGTCTTGACAAAGAGATTCATTAGTAGACCCAAAAATTATGCCATCAACATAAATTTGTATAACTAACATATCATTTTGATTTCTTTTGATAAAGAGGGTTGTATCTACATTACCTCTTGAAAAACCATTATTTAGTAAAAATTTGCTTAGTCTATCATACCATGCTCTAGGTGCTTGTTTTAATCCATATAAAGCTTTATTTAATTTAAAAACATGATTAGGAAAAGCATGATTTTCAAATCCAGGGGGTTGTTCTACATAAACTTCTTCGGCAATAAATCCATTTAAAAATGTACTTTTAACATCCATTTGAAATAATTTGAATTTCATAAAGCAAGCATATGCAAGTAGAAGTCTAATAGCTTCTAATCTAGCAACAGGTGCAAATGTTTCATCAAAATCAATTCCTTCTTCTTGATTATATCCTTTAGCAACCAATCTTGCTTTATTTCTAATTACATTGCCATGCTCATCTAATTTGTTTCTAAAGACCCATTTTGTGCCAATTATTGAACAGTTTTTAGGTCTTGAAACCAAAGTCCAAACATTATTTCTTTCAAATTGATTAAGTTCCTCTTGCATTGTGTTAATCCAATTATGATCTTTTTCAGCTTCTTCAATGGTTTTTGGTTCAAGATGAGATACAAAAGCACAATGATTAAACACTTCTCTTAGTGAAGAACGAGTTTTTATCCCATGCATAGGATCACCAATAATTAATTCCTTAGGGTGGTTGTGAACATACCTCCATTCCTTGGGTAGGTCATCTGTACCTTGAGGTTGTTCTTGAATTTCTTCACCTCTCTCATCTTGTTTGTCTTCTTGTCCCTTGTCCTCTGGAGTAGCTGAATCTTTCAGAGTGATCTCCTTCATACCTTCTATTAATAGATCTGCATCATCAACACCCTCATTCTTCCTCGAAGGAAGATCGTTAGATTCATCAAAGACAACATGAATGGACTCCTCAACTATTAGGGTTCTTTTATTAAAAACTCTAAAAGCTTTACTAGTGGAGGAGTAACCCAGAAAGATTGCTTCATCTGATTTTGCATCAAATTTACCAAGTCTTTCCTTACCATTATTTAATACAAAACATCGGCAACCAAAAACATGAAAATATGCAATATTTGATTTTCTTCCTTTCCAAAGTTCATAGGGGGTTTTCTTAAAAAATTGTCTAATTAAAGCACGATTTAGAATGTAACATGCTGTGTTAATAGCTTCCGCCCAAAAATATCTTGGAAGGTTGCTTTCACAAAGCATGGTACGGGCCATTTCTTCTAAGGTTCTGTTTTTCCTTTCAACTACCCCATTTTGTTGGGGTGTTCTAGGAGCAGAGAAGTTATGGCCAATTCCATTTTCATCACAAAATTTTTCAAAGTCTTGATTTTCAAATTCAGTTCCATGATCACTTCTAATATTTTGAATTGAAAATCCTTTTTCATTAGTGACTTTTCGATGAAATTTAGTGAAAATATGAAAAGTTTCATCTTTGTGTGCCAAAAAGAAAACCCAAGTAAAACGAGAGTAATCATCTATAATTACAAAACCATATCGTTTTTCTCCTAGACTAGTGATTCTAGTTGGTCCAAATAAGTCCATATGCAAAAGCTCTAAAGGTCTAGAAGTTGAAACAATATTTTTGGATTTAAATGAAACTCTAGTTTGCTTACCTAGTTGACATGCATCACAAATTCTATCTTTTTCAAAATTCAGTTTAGGCAAGCCATGAACTAATTCTTTCTTAATTAATTTTGAAAGAGAATGCATGCTAATGTGAGCAAGTCTACGATGCCAAAGCCAACTAGTCTCATTAATTTTAACATTTAAGGATACTAGGCATTGCATGTCTAATTTGGCTAAATCATTTAGATCTACCATATAAACATTGCCATGTCTATGACCTATAAATTTGATGCCATCATTAATAGGACTAGTCACAATACAAACAGATGATTCAAAAACAACTTTATACCCTTTATCACAAAATTGACTAATGCTAAGTAAGTTATGCTTTAAACCTTTAACTAACAAAATATTTTCAATATATTTGGAGGGAGTGATACCAATGTTACCTATCCCGATGATCTTTCCTTTGCCATTATCTCCAAAGGTGACCATCCCTCCATCCTTAGCATCAAGCGTGATGAATTATGATTCATCACCAGTCATGTGTCTCGAGCATCCACTGTCCAGATACCATTTCCTGTTTTCTCCATGGGATGCTAGACACACCTGCAAACAAATGTCAAGTTTTTGTTTTAGGTACCCAAGCTTTCTTGGGTCCTTTTTGGTTAGTCAAAATGGTTCCTTTTGGAACCCATATTTTCTTTATAGTTGTGTTTGCACAAGTGTAAGATTTATGTCCTGTTCTACCACATTTAAAACAAGTAATATTGGTAGACTTGTTACTTGAATAGTTTACATAAATATTTTTCAGAAATTTTTGTTTCTTTAAGGGGTTATAACCAAGTCCAGCCTTATCATATACGGCCTTTTGATTTTCAAGAATCATATTTAGTTTGTTTGAACTTAAGGTGAACTTATCTACTATAGGTTTCAGCTTGTTAATATCATTCTTTAGGCTTTGGTTCTCTTGAAGCAAAGTGGATTTTTCAATTGAAAGGTTTTCAGCTTGTTTTACTAAGGATTGATTTTTCAATTTCAGTTCTTTATTTTTCATTCCTAGTTTCTTCAATTCATCAATTAAATCATTGAAGGCTTCATGCAATTCTTCAAAAGTGAATTCACTAGGAATTTCAGAAATTACCTCATTTTCATGTGCCATAAGGCACAGGTTGGCTTGTTCTGTTGAAGTCTCCTCATCGGAGCTTGAGTCATCGCTCGCACTCCATGTGGCCATCATTGCCTTCTTCTTAAACTTTTTGGGACCTTTCTTCAGTTGTGGACATTCGGATTTGAAATGCCCCGGCTTTTTGCACTCATAGCATATAAGGGGTTGATCTTTCTCTTTCTCTTTGCTTTGTTCCCCTTTTGTGAAAGGTCTCTTTCTCATCCCCTGTTTCCTTTTTCTTAGGAACTTCTTGAATCTCCGGGTGATGAGTGCCATCTCTTCATCCTGATCTTCATCTTCTGTGTCGTCAGTTTCTTCATCAGGAGAAGCTGTGGATTTGAGGGCAATGGTTCTTTTCTTTTTGACTTCATCCTCTTGATGTTGCTTCATGCTAAGCTCATGAGTCATCAAGGATCCAAGAAGCTCTTCTAGAGGTAGAGTGTTCAAATCCTTTGCTTCTTGGATGGCAGTCACCTTGGCTTCCCAAGTTCTTGGCAATGACCTGAGAATCTTTCTTACAAGCTCACTGTTAGTATAAGATTTGCCAAGACTCTTCAAACCATTAATTATATCAGTAAAATGAGTAAACATAGCAGTTATGGACTCATCATGCTCCATTTTAAATAACTCATATTTATGTACAAGCATGTTTATTTTAGACTCTTTTACTTGATTTGTTTCCTCATGGGTTACTTCTAACCTATCCCATATTTCTTTAGCAGATGCACAGGTAGAAATGCGATTAAATTCATTTGCATCAAGTGCACAATAAAGAACATTCATAGCTTTAGCATTCAATTGTGCCAATTTCTTATCAACCTCATCCCATTCTCTTTCGGGTTTGGTTGACTCCTCACCATCTATAATCTTGGTGGGTGTGTGAGGACCGTTCACTATGATACTCCACATATCATAGTCTAGTGCTTGTATGAATATCTTCATCCGAGCTTTCCAATAGGTGTAATTAGACCCATTGAAAAGTGGAGGTCGGTTGGTGGATTGCCCCTCGGCTAGAGAAGTGCCGACGTGGGTTGCCATAGATCTTTGGCTCTTTGATTGTTAGATCAAAGAAGGGCTAGAGCATCGGGCTCTGATACCACTTGTTGCCCAGCTATGCAACCCAAGAGGGGGGGGTGAATTGGGTTTTAAAAAATTTAAGCTTAACTAATTACTTATGAAAAATATATATCAAAAGCTTGATGAATGAGGAGAGAGACTTTAGTTTGAGATTAATTGCTTAAAGCAAGAATGCAAGGATATAATGGAGAATTAAAGAGAAACAATAAAGCATGCCACAAACACAAGGATTTATAGTGGTTCGGTGCCAACCTTGCACCTACATCCACTCCCCAAGCTCCTACTTGGGAATTCCAATCCACTATACTTTGTATTCAACCCAAATACAAACATCGGAACCTCCGACACTAGCTATCTCAAGCTAGACCACTTGTTTCCCGGGTACAAGCCGACCCAATACACTCCGATTTCAGGTTCGGATCAACCTTCCCTTGTTTTGGAAACCCTCCAAAACAAAATAATTACTCACAAGATAAAATCAGTTTAGAGCACAAATAAGTACAAGAATAGCTCCTTAAATGAGCGAGAATAACAATAAATACGCTTTACTCAAAGGAAGAAGCCCTTCTTTGATTTCCTCAAAATGGATGAGAAAAGGAATAAAAGCTTGAGGAGTTGGTGAGCTTTGATTGAAGGCTTCTTGAAGGCTTTAAATGAGCTCTTGAATGAGGTTGAGAAGTTGGCTTGAGAAACCCTCTTTTGAATGCACTTGAATGCCCTCTTGGATATTTGATATCTCTCCTTTTTGTTTTCCACCTTTTGAAACCTTTTATAGCCTTAAGAAACAAAGGAAAACAAACTAGGCAGAAAAAGAGCCATTAGAGCACAAAAGGTGAGCATTAAAAGCAACTAAATCTGGCCAAAAACTAGCTGTTACAGGCAAATCCCGTCGCAAGGGTCGACTCATGAGTCGACTCATGCTTCAGGGGTCGACTCATGAGTCGACCTCTGATGCAACATCCAGAAAATCAAGTTTCTGGAAATTTTGGCCCACACTAACAGAGGTCGACTCATGAGTCGACTCATGCCTTGTGGATCGACTCATGAGTCGACTCACAAGCCGTGCCAAGCCAAAAAAGGTCGCGTGCCAACAGGATTTTTGCGTGCCAATCAGCTCATTGTGCCATGAGTCGACTCATGAGTCGACTCATGCACTTCAAACCTTCATAACTTCAAAAATATAAGTCCAAAAATAATGAAATCTTCATCAATAGATCACAAATCATTTGCTCTACAAGATGATACTATCAAATCAGAGTTTTGATAAAATTATGATTTTGCCCCTGTAGAGCATAAGGACTTTTTCAAAATAAAAAATATTTGTATCCCTTCAAACTGTTTTGTAATCATCAAAATCAATCTAGGAGCAACAACACTAATACAAAGATATGGGTGCTCGTTAGAGAATGAGTTCACTGAATAGACCTGTGAGAGAATATCAGTGTTGGAAAATGTGTCCCAAAAAGCCAATCGTCAAACTGTTGACGGTTGAGCAACCAAGTATTGTAATTGATTTGTTAATAAATAAAATATATTTGGCATCTTCATCATAAGCTTTCATCTTCTAATGAACTCCGTTGTTATGATGAAGTCGTTAGGACTATTTAAGTTCGATAAAGAGAGGATTTATCGATTAGTCCTTAAAACTATTCATGATCAAATGATAAGTTGTCAATAAGGACGACAGCTTCTATCGAGCATAGGTCACTGTAGGCCATATGGGTTGGTTGTCCTCTTAACCAAGGAGTGTGGAGACACTGGTATGGCATACAGGTGAGATGTAAGGGTACATCATCATTGAACGTGACCAACTCCAGAGTATTCTGCTGTCGAGAATGTCTCTGATGGGATATAGGTATAAGTATCCCTTAGACTTGAGATCGCCTCAGTGACTTGCAAGCAACTCACTGTGCTTTGGTACTGGACTAACTGAATTTCTAATTCAAGGACGGAAGGCTTCTGGGCACAGTCAAGTACTTGCGAAGTCAGAGTGTGATCGAGATGGGATTGACCACTCCAAGAGTTGGAGAAGAATGAGTCGCTGTATTTCAATTTAGCAAAACTTTGGCCAGGGTAATCCATCAGATAGATTTGATATTTTGAAATACAATGTGGACAATCTGATCAGAGTTGACAGTTGAACTCTGGGGTGTCCTATGATCATTTTGGTCAAGGGGATGAATTATATGAAAACTATATCCACCTGGGTTCTAAGGATGTTGTTCTACACATTCGACCTATCCGATCGTCGGGTACCATTGCTAGATGGTCACTTCGATTGGTACAGAAATTTGTTCCTATGCTACCGACTTAGACTCGGACCTATGAGGTCACACACATTAGAGTTCATGATCCGATCGGATGGTTGATCAACGATTAAGAATCATTCTAGGGTTAAATGATCAATACGATTGACATTTAACCCAGTGCAAGTGTTGCCGGAGGATCGATTAGCAATTCGATTGCTAATTGGCTTAATTTGATTAAGCCAATGGGCTGAGATTAAGTCTAATTAAATATAATTTAATTAGATTTGATTTGGGCTTGATTGGATCAAGTCCAACAGGTTTATTGGATAAGCCAAGTGCAAGGAAAAACTAGTCCTAGTTCAACTAGGACTTGGGTCAATCTAATTTCTAATTTGATTAGAAAATTAAATCAGATTTAAATCTAATTTAATCTGATTAAATTAGGTTTTTAATTGGGTTAAGACCTATTTTAATTAGGTTGATCTAATTTTGGTTTGATTTGGTTTGAGAAACCAAATTAAAACAAGTCATAAGATAGAATCCTAGTAAGACTAGGATTCCACCTTGCGCCACATAAGCCTTCCCCACGCCCTCTCTCTTATTCAACGCCAATCTCCACTTATTTTGTGTGACAAAAGCCCTCTCCCAGGTCTCTCCCACGTTTACAAAAGGTTTCCTCTCTTCTTTCTTACATGGAAGGTGGTTTGGATCAAATCAAAAAGGAATAAGTTTGGATTTCGAATTCTATGAGATAGAGTTTTAGAAATCCAAAAGTCTTTCAATTTTGCACCGAATTTATCCAAATTTTTTTTGGAATTTTTGTGGATTTTAGGGTATACATTGTGCACCCTTTGCTAGTGATCCATATACAAAAATAAGGAGGAGGTGCTCAAGAGTTGGGCGCCCCATAACTTGCCATGTTTGGATAAGCCTTGACTAGGTATTTGACCTAGACAAGGACTCTATCATATCTCTCTGTATAAAATGAGTTTCTTCATAAAATTTTAAGTGAAGATAGAGATTTGAGAGACATTTGTTCCACCTAAAAATTTGAGAGAAATACCTTTGGGTTGTGGAGATATAAAAGATGCAAGTTAGGGTGTCTAGAGAGAAAAATGTGAAGAAGAAGAGGGTCTTCTTCTAGGGTTTTTTGTTTTCATATCTTTCCTCCCACCATCTTGAGTTTCTTGAGACGTCTCAGATCTGAAACTCCTCCTTTTACTTTTCATCTTTAGAAGAGTCCAAATCAAGAAGAAGGAGGCACCTGATCAACCATCAAAGAAGGATCAGCGCAGTACTAGCATATTGTGCTGATTTCCTGAAGCAGGACTTCTGATCGAGATTCGTGGGCTCGTGTGGATGACTCCTAGAGGCTGGATGCGTGTACGGCTTGCAACATCATCCTTAAGCCCGGATCAGCGAGGTTAGAGCATCTAACTTGCAAGGTAATAGATCTGATCTATTGTTTAATACATATATTAGATGTGGTATAGAAACATGTTGATATAATCAACATGTAGTTCATGCTATATTTATATATTTTAATTTCTGATTTAATGCTATGTAATAATCATGTAATATGATCTTAGATCTATGGATTTTTTGGTTTTAAAAAATAAATTTTGATTTATTTTAGTCTTCCGCTGTATGATCTTGAAAAAGTTTCAAGATCTAACCCTGAAACCCTAGATCTGGTTCCTACAATTGGTATCAGAGCCTAGGTTCTTTATTACATGATTATTTATACATGCTTAAATTATTTTTTAGATTAGATCTAATTTATAATCTAATTATTAAATCTAAAATTAAAATTTTATATCAATCACAAACTGCAAGGTTGTCCTACTGTAAGGTTTACCCCTTACAGTGCAAAGGTTGTCCTAGTTTGTGTAGATCTAGCTTTAATCATAAATTTGTTAGATATGATCTAGATTAAATTTATGATTTATTAAATTTAAAAGATGTTTAAATCTGAAATAAAATCTCTTTGTTAATAATTTTTATGCAAAAAAATTATTTAAAGTTGAAATTATTTCAATTACATGAACCTGTTTAGATTAGATCTAAAGTAGTTTCATGTTTATTTCACTTGCATCTTGATTATTTCACTTGCATCTTGATTAAGAAGTTGTTTGATTAGGTTCTAGGATTGTGAATTGAAGAACCTAAGACACAAATCATAACACATTGGGTTAATGGGTTAGTGAGAATTAGGTTCATTAATTGGGTTAGACCTATGGTTAAATTAAAGATGGATTTAATTAGAGAATTGACTAAATCTAATCAATTGTTGTCTTAGATTAGGTCAAGGATTCTCTAGATCAATTACAATAGTTGTAGTTGGTCAAGTCCATGTCTTTAACGAGAACCAAATGGACTTGATTCTTGGCTAAGCGGTCTAGCACGAACTATTAGGTTGATCTAATTGAAACTAATTAAACCAGTTGGTGTCTAAGGTAAACCAGACCGATGGTTTTTAATTGGGAGCCCGCTTACCTGGCCATTTCTGATGGTGTCTAAGACAAGCTTTGGCAGACCCTCCCACTGATCGAACTTACCTGACCTCTTGGTGAAATTATGTTTTGATCGGATCACTTGACTATTCGAGCTGACCCATGTCAGCTAGGTAAATCAGTGTGACTGATTTAGGTACTCCTAGACCAGTCCTTTTAATGGTCTCCCTTAAGCTGACTTGATGAAGCCAGTGGGAGGATCATGATAAGCTGGTTCATCTGATCTCATCCTCTAAATTATTTAAATCCTCTAAAATTATTAGGTCCTTAAAATGACAAAGTTATGGAGATAACTGAGTCATAGCCTCCCATTAAGGTGTTTGATAATGAGTCCATTAACTCAATAATCATTGCAGACCCAAAGGCCTGGTGCTTGTTGACTAATAAAATTATCACTCATCATATGATGACTTGGAAGTGTCTCTCTAATGGTGGTTAGGTGAGCCAACCAAAGTTGGGCTTAATCATTCATTGGTTAGATACATCAAGTATGATCATGTTAATGGTTGGACCTAACCGGATCCTTACAGTGGAGGCCAAAGCCTACTGATTAGGTTTCTGGAGCAAAATTAAAATTACTAAAAATTATTTAGAGAAACAATTGGTTATGAACCTACCCTTAGATGTACATGGGTTGACCAACCAAAGTTGGGCTTGTGTGCAGTCTAAGTGGATTCTAGTACCCGCTAAGGAATTAGGGTAATTCCTCGAGTTGGAGGTAGAGGCTACCAATTCGAATAAAATAGTGGGAGAAACCTTTTGATTAAAGTCCAAATCCTTAGGTTTAATGAATCAATTACTAATTAGGTTATGGTTTTCTTTTGTGCAGATATGGCCACTTCCCTATCGCTCCGATCATTGTTGGACAATGATAAGTTGGTGGGACCCAACTTTGGTAGCTGGTACCGAAAGTTGAAGATAGTCCTGGAGCATGAACGGATCCTATATGTGATAATGGATCCTGCACCTGAGGAGCCAGCTGTCAATGCACGTGGAACAGTCAGAGACACTTACCAGAAGTGGCTCAGTGATCGGACCACGATGCGCTGTATCATGCTGGCTGCTATGAGCGACGAGTTCAGTCACAGATTCGAGATGGCTCAGCCAAAGGACATGCTTCAAGTGTTAGAGGATGCCTTTGGCACACCCGATGACGTGGAGAGGCACAAGACTAGTTGTGCCATCTTCAACGACAAAATGCGGGATGGTGCCTCTATCACTGATCATGTATTGTACATGATCGAGCTGATGGAACGATTGAGCAAGCTCGGCTTTCCCTTGCATGAGCAGCTTGGGAAAGATGCAATACTGAACTCGCTGCCCAAGTCTTATCTCCCATTCCTCACTCATTATAGAATGACAAAGCCTGAAGTAAACTACCACAGATTACTGGGGTTGCTTCAGAACTTTGAGAAAGATCACCAACTCCATAAGGAGTCGGTGAACTTAGTGGGAGGTTCGTCTTCTGATTCTCAACCCTTTAAGAAAGGGAAGAAGAACAAGAAGAAGAAAGTGAAGAAGGTGCAAGTTCAGGCTGGGACATCTGTGCAGTGTCAGACCAAAAAGATCAAACCCGATAAGAGTCAAGCTCAATGCTTCTTTTGCAAGAAGCGGGGGCACTGGAAGAGGAACTGTCCCCAGTACATTGCCTCCCTAGACCCGAACAGGCAGAGAAAGCAGCAAGTTATTGCTGGGCAAGGTATTTATATGATAACTCCTTGCAATTTCTCTATTTGTGATATAACTGACTGGGTATTGGATAACGGTAGCCCTTACCATATTTGTAATTCGTTGCAGGGGTTGCAGGTCAGTAGGAGATTCGAGCAAGGCGAAAGGTTCCTGAACGTTGGAGATGGAAGACCAGTTCCAGTTCTAGCATTAGGAATCTTGAAACTTGTATTTGAATCCCATATCGTTGTTCTTAATGATTGTCATTTCTGTCCTAGTTTCTTTTTAAATATCATTTCTGTAGGCCTTCTGGCCAAAAATGATTATGAAATTTCAATAAAAAAATAAATTTGTAATATCATTAAGAATGGTGTACTATTTTTTGTGGATATTTGAACAATGGTGTGTATATGTTATCACAACCTGTTAATGTAGTCTATTCAACTGGCAAGCACCCTAGATTAGATAGTGTGTCAGATATCTACTTATGGCACTGTAGGCTAGGTCATATAAACAAGAACAGAATAAACAGGTTGACTCAAGAGGGAATCCTCGAAGTCAGTGATTGTGAATCACTTCCAACTTGTGAGTCTTGTCTTCTTGGTAAAATAACCAAGTCACCTTTTACTGGAAAAGGTGAGAGAGCTACTGAGCTCTTGGGCCTAGTACATACTGATGTATGCGGGCCCATGAGCACCAGTGCTAGAGGTGGATATTTCTACTTCATAACTTTCACGGATGACCTATCCCGATATGGATATGTCTATCTGATGAAACATAAGTCGGATTCATTTGAAATATTCAAACGATTCCAAAGTGAAGTAGAAAAACAAACTGGAAAGAGTATTAAAACTCTTTGATCTGATCGAGGAGGAGAATACCTTTCTAGTGAATTTCTCATATATCTAGGAGAGAATGGGATTCTCTCCCAATGGACTCCTCCAGGACACCACAACATAATGGTGTGTCTGAAAGGAGGAATCGGACTCTGTTAGACATGGTCCGATCCATGATGGGTTTTGCTAGCTTGCCGATATCCTTCTGGGGATATACACTCGAATCGGCCTGTTATCTGTTAAATAGGGTTCCAAGTAAGTCTGTAATTAAGACTCCATATGAGATATGGACAGGGCGTAAGCCAGTACTTTCACACCTTAGGGTCTGGGGGTGCCCGGCCTATGTCAAACGATTAGTCACAGACAAACTTGGACCTAGGTCTGACAAATGCTCATTCATAGGATACCCCAAAGAGACAAAAAGATATTTTTTCTACCATGCTGATGAACAAAAGGTGTTCGTCAGCCTTAAGGCAATCTTTTTAGAAAAGGAGTTCCTTGGTGAAGGAACCGTTGCCTCTAAGGTTGAACTTGATGAAGTTCAACAGGTAGAAGGACCGACACCAATAGCTGAACCTGAGATGGATATGATTAGATCAGATCCGGAGCTCAATATACCTGCACCATTAAGGCGATCCGGTAGAGTACCGCATCAGTCGGACAAATACTACGATTTCTTGGTCTGAGATGGTGATCCCATCGAACTTGATGAGAATAATGAGGATCCGATCACCTATATGGATGCAATGCAGAGACCTGATTTCGAGAAATGGCTTAAAGCCATGAAATCCGAAATGGAGTCCATGAAGGTCAACGATGTATGGACATTGGTTGATCCACCTGAAGGGGTTAAACCCATTGGGTGTAAATGGGTCTTCAAAAGGAAGAGGGGCACAGACGGAAAGGTGGAGACCTATAAAGCCCGTCTGGTCGCCAAGGGGTATCGTCAACGTTATGGTATTGACTATGACGAAACGTTTTCTCCTGTGGCAATGCTCAAATCCATTTGGATAATGCTTGTAATAGCTGCCCATCTGGATTATGAGATCTGGCAGATGGATGTAAAGACAGCTTTCCTGAATGGAGAGCTGACTGAAGAGGTGTATATGATACAACCTGAGGGGTTTACATCCACAGATGAGTCCAAGGTGTGCAAGCTTCAGAGATCCATTTATGGACTGAAGTAAGCTTCTCGGAGTTGGAACATGCGTTTTGATAAGGTGATCAAAACGTATGGCTTCATTAAGAATGGAGAAGAGCCCTGCATCTATAAATGGGCAAATGGTTCAGTTGTGGTATTTCTTGTCTTGTACGTGGATGACATTCTCTTAATCGAGAATGACATCCCCGCACTACAGGGAATAAAAGTTTGGTTGTCATCACAGTTCTCCATGAAGGACTTGGGTGAAGCATCCTACATCCTAGGGATGAAGATCTATAGGGATAGATCTAAAAGGATACTTAGGTTATCCCAGTCCATGTACATAGACACTGTGCTGAAGAGGTTCTGCATGGAGAATTCCAAAAAGGGCTATCTACCGATAGGCCATGGAATTTCTCTCTCTAAGAAGGATTGTCCGACAACTCCTGAAGAGAGAGAGCGTATGAGTAGAGTCCCATATGCTTCAACTGTGGGATCTATCATGTACGTCATGACATATACAAGACCAGATGTGGCATACTCACTAGGAGTAGTGAGTAGATACCAATCTAATCCTGGAAAAAATCACTGGAAAGTGGTTAAAGCCATCCTTAAGTATTTGAGAAATACTAAGGACCAATGGTTGGTTTATGGTGAGTCAGATCTGAAACTTGTGGGGTTCACAGACTCCAGCTTCCAATCTGACCATGATGACAGCAGGAGCGTGTCGGGTTATATCTTTACTCTGAATGGTGGAGCCATCTGCTGGAAAAGTTCCAAGCAGCATACTGTGGCAGACTCTGTTTGTGAAGCGGAGTACATCGCAGCATCGGATGCCGCGAAGGAAGCTATGTGGCTGAGGAAATTCATCAACGAGCTTGGAGTAGCACCCTCCCTCGATGGTCCGGTCCTACTCTACTGTGACAGCATTGGTGCCATAGCTCAGGCGAAGGAACCCAAAGCACATCAGCGAACGAAGCACATCTTGCACCGCTTCCACCTGGTCTGGGAGATCATGGATCGAGGTGACGTCGACCTTCAGAAGATCGACAGAAAGGAGAACCTAGCCGACCCATTCACTAAAGCCCTGATGATAAAGGAGTTCGACAACCACAAGTCAAAGATGGGTATTAGATACTGTGCCGAGTGGCTTTAGGACAAGTGGGAGTTGTTGGAAAATGTGTCCCAAAAGCCAATCGTCAAACTGTTGACGGTTGAGCAACCAAGTATTGTAATTGATTTGTTAATAAATAAAATATATTTGGCATCTTCATCATAAGCTTTCATCTTCTAATGAACTCCGTTGTTATGATGAAGTCCTTAGGACTATTTAAGTTCGATAAAGAGAAGATTTATCGATTAGTCCTTAAAACTATTCACGACCAAATGATAAGCTGTCAATAAGGACGACAGCTTCTATCGAGCATAGGTCGCTGTAGGCCATATGGGTTGGTTGTCCTCTTAACCAAGGAGTGTGGAGACACTGGTATGGCATACAGGTGAGATATAAGGGTACATCATCATGGAACATGACCAACTCCAAAGTATTCTACTATCGAGAATATCTCTGATGGGATATAGGTATAAGTGTCCCTTAGACTTGAGATCGCCTCAGTGACTTGCAAGCAACTCACTGTGCTTTGGTACTGGACTAACTGAATTTCTAATTCAGGGATGGAAGGCTTCTGGGCACAGTCAAGTACTTGCGAAGTCAGAGTGTGATCGAGATGGGATTGACCACTCTAAGAGTTGGAGAAGAATGAGTCGCTGTATTTCAATTTAGCAAAACCTTGGCCAGGGTAATCCATCAGATGGATTTGATATTTTGAAATACAATGTGGACAACCTGATCAGAGTTGACAGTTGAACTCTGGGGTGTCCTATGATCATTTTGGTCAAGGGGATGAATTATATGAAACTATATCCGCATGGGTTCTAAGGATGTTGTTCTACACATTCGACCTATCTGGTCGTCGGGTACCATTGCTAGATAGTCACTTCGATTGGTACAAAAATTTATTTCTGTACTACCGGCTTAGGTTTAGACCTATGAGGTCACACACATTAGAGTTCATGATCCAATCGGATGGTTGATCAACGATTAAGAATCGTTCTAGGGTTAAATGATCAATACGATTGATATTTAACCCAGTGCAAGTGTTGCAGGAGGATCGATTAGCAATTCGATTGCTAATTGGCTTAATTTGATTAAGCCAATGGGTTGAGATTAAGTTTAATTAAATATAATTTAATTAAATTTAATTTGGGCTTGATTGGATCAAGTCCAATTGGTTTATTGGATAAGCCAAGTGCAAGGAAAAACTAGTCCTAGTTCAACTAGGACTTGGGTCAATCTAATTTCTAATTTGATTAGAAAATTAAATTAGATTTAAATCTAATTTAATCTGATTAAATTAGGTTCTTAATTGGGTTAAGACCTATTTTAATTAGGTTGATCTAATTTTGGTTTGATTTGGTTTGAGAAATTAAATTAAAATAGGTCATGAGATAGAATCCTAGTAAGACTAGGATTCCACCTTGCGCCACATAAGCCTTCCCCACGCCCTCTCTCTTATTCAACGCCAATCTCCACTTATTTTGTGTGACAAAAGCCCTCTCCCAGGTCTCTCCCATATTCACAAAAGGTTTCCTCTCTTCTTTCTTACATGGAAGGTGGTTTGGATCAAATAAAAAAGGAATAAGTTTGGATTTCGAATTCTATGAGATAGAGTTTTAGAAATCCAAAATTCTTTCAATTTTGCATCGAATTTATCCAAATTTTTTTTAGAATTTTTATGGATTTTAGGGTACACATTGTGCACCCTTTTCTGGTGAACCATGTATGAAAATAAGGGGGAGATGCTCAAGAGTTGGGCGCCCCTTAACTTGCTATGTTTGGATAAGCCTTGACTAGGTATTTGACCTAGATAAGGACTCTATTATATCTCTCTGTATAAAATGAGTTTCTTCATGAAAATTTTGGTGAAGATAGAGATTTGAGAGACCTTTGCGTCTTCCAAAAATTGGAGAAAAATACCTTTGGGTCATGGAGATATAAAAGATGCAAGTTAGGGTGTCTAGAGAGAAAAACGTGAAGAAGAAGAGGGTCTTCTTCTAGGGTTTTTTGTTTTCATATCTTTTCTCCCTCCATCTTGAGTTTCTTGAGAGTGTCTTAGATCTGAAACTCCTCCTTTTACTTTCCATCTTTGGAAGAGTCCAAATCAAGAAGAAGGAGGCACCTGATCAACCATCAAAGAAGGATCAGCGCAGTACTAGCATACTGTGCTGATTTCCTGAAGCAGGACTTCTGATCGAGATTCTTGGGCTCGTGTGGACGACTCCTAGAGGCTGGATGCATGTGCGGCTTGCAACATCATCCTTAAGCCCGGATCAGTGAGGTTAGAGCATCTAACTTGCAAGGTAATAGATCTGATCTATTGTTTAATACATACATTAGATGTGGTATAGAAACATGTTGATATGATCAACATGTAGTTCATGCTATATTTATATATTTTAATTTTTGATTTAATGCTATGTAATAATCATGTAATAGGATCTTAGATCTAGGAATTCTTTGGTTTTAGAAAATAAATTTTGATTTATTTTAGTCTTCCGCTGTATGATCTTGAAAAAGTTTCAAGATCTAACCCTGAAACCTCAGATCTGGTTCCTACAATCAGATGAAGTTTTATTTACATATCAACTGATAATTATCTAGTGCGAATTGTGTAAGTGATCCTTCGATCTAAGATCGCCATTATACCTTATGTACATGGATCCATATTTTAGTTCACTTCCTAACTTAATTTTTTGATCCTTGTATGGAGTATTCTGGATATGGTAAAGTGTGCATGAAGATTGTGAGTGATCAATAAGAGATCAGTCACTCCTAATAAGAGGAACGAACATCCTATGTGATCTCATAGGTCGATGATTCTGAAAGTCTTTGGTCAAAGTAAAATGATAATTAGAAAAGAGTTTCTAATATATCATCAACTGAATCATCACCTTCTGATCGAGATATATAAAGATAAATGATTGGATTTGATATATTTTTATATCCATAGCTCATCTGAAATGTTGTTTGACTGAAGGATTGAATTACACAGTAACTTGCCACTAAAGGATATTTTGATAATTTTTTATCAAAAATTTTAAATCTTTCAGATGTTCATGATATATTGTTAGATATCAATCTTAGCTTATGAACTCATCAGAATTAAAAAAATTTAATTCAAAAATTAATTAGGAAGAGTCCTAATTGATTGAGACTCTTCGAGTGACCTAATCTGATCGAATTAGGGTTATGTCGAAAGTTTGGATCCACTGCTGGCTAGATTTGGAACCCAATAGATCACACACTTTAGGATTTGATCTTGATCTGATTTAATTAAGATTTAATATAAATTTTAAAGGTTAATTTGGTATGCTAGCATATTGTATTAATCCAAGTTCCTAAATTGGTTTAGATCAAAGTGTTTGAGCTAACCTAGACCAGTTGTCTTTGACTTAATGGGATTGGGTCAATTTTGATTAGATCTTTATCAAACCTGAAATAATTTTAAGTGGAGAAGGACTCCTCTGTGCCCATCAGATGCTATACCAAAATAAAATTATCGCCCCACTCTTTTTAGCATGTGAAGATGGAGAGTCCTTTAAGAAGACTCTTATCTTAACGCATTGCCTTAAGTTCTTATCCAGATTCCTTATGTATTCATGCCAATTTAATATAAAATTTTTATGAGGTGTAGAAGAGGAGTCCTTCTATGTGAAGGCTCTCCTATGCCAAAAATCATACACGATGAATTTATTCACCACATGAGAAGATAGAGCGCCAAAGGTTGGTTTGGTTTTTCTATATATTAGAGCCCAAAATCAAATCTTAGGTTGTAAGATATCTGAAGAGTATCTTTTTGGTAGGATTTTGATGGTAAGATCGAAAGCGACTAGGCTTTGGTGTGATTGTTTCTCGAGTTTAAAGCCGACAGTGTTCTTAAGAAGATAAAGCTGCGGTAATGCGCCAGATAGGAAGGATACTGGCCAACTTTCGTGTGGATCACCGTTGGAGGACTTCTGGTTTGGAGTCTCATGGAGATCACCAATGTGCCACATTATCTTTTTGGTGAAAGTAAAAATTCTATCCCTTTGCATACTTATTTTGTTTTGATCGACATCGGCAAAGTGATTCTAGAGTTTGGGCTTCGGCTCGATAATTTTAACTGTTAAAGCTATGAATTGTTTAGTTTAAAAATTTTAAAAATCACTTTCTGTTAGGTAGCCAAAATCCAACACATATACCAACATGAAGATGAAGATCTGGTAATAGAGTGATCTCTATAAGACTCAAAAGTAGAAGTCCTCTAATAGTGATCTACACGAGATTGATCAGGACTCTTCCCAATTCGATGTAGTACTGCAGCTATCTTTGTAAGTCCCCTTCCAATCGTTCTTCACAAAAACAGATTGCACCATTGTTTATATGCCTTCAAAGCCTCTACTAAGACCACACTAGAAACTATTCCTTACAAGAACTCACCATCGAAACTAGATTTAGATGTTCAACACTTGAACAAACTAAACCTTAGGATAAGCAACAATTGCTTTCCAATTCCCTTTTGATTTCCTTTCTAATTTTCCTCTTCTTTTCTTGTCTTTTCCTTTTCAAATTTTTTTCTTTCTTTTCTCACATAATCCCATGCCTAAATCCTTTTTGGATGAGATCATATCCCGTACGGGGTGCCTCTTAAATAAGGAAAGAAAGGGCACTACAAATATTCCCAAGGGGCGCCAACTCTTGGCATCCCATATGCTTTACACGTTGAAATAATTTCAACACAAAAACCAAAGAGGAATTTAGTTAGGCATGGAAAAAAGGAGAGTTTCATAGGTAGAAGGATTCCTCCTCTGTGCACAAAAACCAAGGCACCATCTAATAGCGCATGGGATAAGAGAAAAGGTGTGAAACCAAGAGTCCAAAACAAGGACTCTTCCAATATTCAATGCACAAACAAATGGGCATCTCGTTTATTTTTGGTGTTCAAGTTCCTTCATAGAGAAGGACTTTTCCTTCTCTTTTGCATTCACATATCCCAAGGCTCCATCTCATGGTGCAAGAAATAAAAGAATGCATGGAATATGGAAGGAAATTTAAGAAGAGTAAACTAGAAGGACTCCATCTTAATGCCAAGAAATAAATGGGGCGAGGCTTTTATTTCTTGCATGTAGTTTGGCATGGAGATGGATAAATCCAAATGAAACACATTCAAATAGATTGGTTAACTAAACTAGAAAATCAAAGATTGAACCTAATCATATTAGGTCAAGGCATCAAGCTTGGGTTTAGCACAAACACCTTTACACTAAACCAAATTAGAAACTTGGGTTAATTCATGTGCTAGTAATTTAATTAACCCATAGGATTTATAATAAATCCAAATGATTAGATCAAGATCAAATCTTTATTATGTGTGACTTATTGAGTTTCATATCTAGCCAGCAGTGGACTCAAACTCATGACCTAATCCGATTAGGTCAGCCCAAAGGCATCAATTAATCAGAACACCTTCTAATTAATTTTTGAATTAAACTTTTTTAATTCATGCAAGTCTACAAGTCAAGATTGATACCTAGTAATATGTCATGACTATCCAAAAGATATAGAATTTGATAAAAATATCAAAATTATCCTTCCGTGGTGAGTTACTATGTAATTCAATCCTTCGATCACACAACATCCCAAGCAGACCATGGGCATAAAAATATATCAAGCCCAAATATCTATCTATATGAATCTCGATCTGATGATGATGACTTGATTGATGAACCAGTAGAAATTTTTTTTACTATTCATCCCTGCTCTAGCCAGAGACTCTCAGAGTCATTATCTTATGAGATCACATAGGATGTTCTCTCCTCCTACAAGAAGTGACCGATTCCTTATTGTGTTGGAGCATGATCCTGGCTCTTCCCATAGACCTTGGGTGCAGCGAAACCAGCAATGAATAGATCTGGAGTCATCTGGACACGATCCAAGGCCCTTGACGAAATCAGCCTGGTTGCTGTCTTCATCGTCAGCCTTTCGTTCCAGATGAAGAACGCCTCTGAAACTACCTCTAAAAAATTCAAGATCTAGTACCCAACCAGATCAGACCTGGACTGAGGTCCTCCAATTCATAGATCTTAAATCAAGATATTCTAGATGGAAAAGAAGATAGATGGAGACAGACCTCGCAGATCTGTCCTGCTGCAGCCTTTCTTGTAGATCTGTTGATGGAGATCTCACCTGCGCCTCAAACGACCTCAGATCAACTCCAAATCTGAAAGAGACTTGTACCAACCTCTTCTCAAGAGATTTCAGGTCCTGGATCTGGTGTTTGGGTGCCTATAAGAGGGGGAGAGCAGATCTGGCAGGCGGCTGCAAGGGGGAAGGGGCTTGCGCCTCCCTTCCTTTCTTTCCTTATCTGGACCTGGCGGCAAGAAACCCTAGGGTTTCTTTCTCCTGGGGCATGGAGGATGGCTGGAGAGAGAGAGAGAGACTTGGGAGAAAGAGTCATCTATTACTTGGCTCTATCAAACCTATACAAGTACATGTATATATAAACACCGGGTCAAGTGACCCAAACCCAAAACTCCCTTGACCAACTCTATGGGAGATTAGGTTAATCCAAGCCCATGTATACCCATGACTCGACCTAATCTCACCTATCCTGGGCTCAGACCTGACCCATAAAGAGTTGGTCCCTTGAGGCCCACATAACCTAGACCTCAAGAACCCGAAAGGCCCACAGCCTTTCAACCTAGGGCCCAACTAGCCCTAGAGTCTCCATGAAGCCCTCATGAATGATGGATCTTGGCCTTAGCCTTGATCCCCTGGGCCTTGGGCACACCACCTGGATCATAACAATCTCCACCTTGGTGTCCCAAGGCCTCAACCAGCTCCACTCTGTCCTTGCGACTGTAGACCCATTTGCAGCCAATGGGCCTCTTTCCCTGTGACAACTGCACCAATCGCCACGTCTGGTTCTGGTGGAGAGACTGCATCTCCTCGAACATCGCCTGGACCCACCGCTCTCTATCTTGGCTCTCAATAGCCTCCTGATACGTATATGGGTCTCCATTCACTATCACCAGGGCATATGACAGCGTCTCCTCGAAGCCATATCGGTCCGGTTGCCTGATGGTCCTCTTGGGCTTGTGTAGGGCAACACTGATATCAGTCCTCGATCCAGCTCGCTCCTACTAGACCTCTCCACCTCAATCATCCGTCCGAGTCCTCTCCACCTGTGGAGACACCTTAGGTAGGTTCTCCACCTGAATGTCATGTCCTCCCGTAGTACCTGCAAGAGGCAAAATCAAAGAGGTAAGCTGTCCAGCAGCGCCCTGCTGGACCTCCTCCTGCTCCTGCTGCTCCTCCATGCCTGCTCGCCTCCGTAGGACTGACTCCTCATCAAAAGTCACATTTCGACTAATGATGACCTTCTTTTCCAAGGGATCCCATAGCCTATATCCCTTGACTTCTCATGGATAGCCTAGAAACACCATCTTGAGTGATCTGGCGTCTAGCTTGCTCCGCTTACCAGCTCCAATGTGCACATAGGCCGTGCACCCAAATACCTGTAGATGGCCCAGCCCAACTGTCCTCCCAGACCACACCTCCTCTGGAAGCCTGCCATCCAACCTGGTGTGAGGTGACCGATTGACCAAGTAACCGGCTGCGTCAACTGTGTCAACCCAGAACACCTTTGGAAGTCCTACCTGCAGCCTCATGCATCGTGCCTTTTCCAAAAGTGTTCTGTTCATCCTCTCGGCCACCCCATTCTGCTGTGGAGTCCCCCTAATTGAGAAGTGTCTCCTGATCCCACACTCCTCACAGTAGTCCTGAAACTCTCTGCTGGTGTACTCCCCGCTATTGTCTGACCTCAGACACTTCACGCTTCTCCCCTGCTCCTTCTCCACCTCAGCTCTCCAGATCTTGAACTTGGTGAAGACCTCTGACTTCTCTCTCATGAAGTAAATCCAGAGCTTCCTTGAGAAATCATCAATCAGGGTCATGAAGTATCTGGCCCCATTCCTAGCTAAAACTGGGGCTGGTCCCCACACATCCGTGTGTACTAACTCCAGAGGGGCTGCACTCTGGGCTATACTGATGGTGAACTGAACTCTTCTCTGCTTTCCCATCTGGCAAGGCTCACAGATCTCCCCTGTAGCACCATCCTCCAGATCAGAGATGAGTTTTCTCCTACTCAACTCCCTCAGCCCTCTGTCACCCATGTGGCCTAGGCGGTAGTGCCACATCCTGTAAGCCCCCTGCTGGTCCTGTGCTGCAGCTGCTGCATCAGACTCTCTGATCACCACAGATCCCTCCATGCGATAGAGGTTATTATCCAACCTCCTGCCTCTCATCACTACCATAGCTCCATTGGAGATGTTCAGTACTCAGCTTCTAGCCCTACTGCTGAAGCTGTATCCACTGCGCTCCAAGTAGCCAAGTGACACCAGATTCTTTTCCAGCTTCGAAATGTGCTTTACATTTGTCAATGTCTTCACAATCCCATCAAACATCCTCACCCTGACTGTCCCTATCCCAGCCACCTTGCAAGGATGATTGTCGCCTAGAGTCACTGATCCCTCATCTGTCTTGGTGTATGTCGCAAACCAAGACATGTGTGGAGTGTAGTGATGTGAGCACGTAGAGTCTAGTGTCCACTCCTCTGTGTAATGCCTGTGACCATCTGATACCACAAGTAGATCATCCTCCACCTGCTGCCCAGCAACTGCACTCACTGATTCTGAGCCACTTCTTTCTCCCTTCTTGCTCTTCTATAGTGGATATTCTCGCTTGAAGTGCCCAAACTCTTTGCACTTGAAGCATTTCACCTCTCTCTTTCCCTTCCTGGACTTGGACCGCCCCCTGGACTTGTTTCTGCCCTGCCTCTACCTGTCCTCTCCCCTACTGCCAAACCCTCTTGGGGAGCCCGATCTCTGGTCAACTTTTTTCTCTGCTCATTCGACCTCAGCACCGAGACCATGTCCTCATACTCCAGAGTCTCCTTGCCGTAGAGCAGTGTAGTCACCAAAGAATCATATGATCCGGGCAGCGAACATAGAAGCAATAGAGACTTGTCCTCCTCATCTAGCTTCACCCCGATATTCACCAACTCCATGCACAACTGGTCAAACCTCTGAATGTGGCCAATCACATCAGATCCCTTCTGCATCCGAAGACTGTACAATCTCTTCTTCAGCATCAGCTTGTTGCACATATTCTTCCCCATGTACATGGTGTGCAACTTCGATCAAAGGCCCTTCGGGGTCTTTTCTTTCAGCACCGAATACAACACCGCATCCGCCAAACATCCTCTGATCACCGAGCATGCTTTCTTCTCCAACGATGCCCACTGTCTATCTGTCATTCCCTCAGGCTTCTCATCCAAAGCCTGATCCAGATCTGCTTGCACCAGAAGATCCTCCACCCGGATTTTCCATATGAAAAAATTTTTCTTGCCATCAAACTTCTCGAACTCAATCTTCATATTGCTGTCCATGATTGGATCCAAGCCAAACAAGCAATATAAAATCAAGAAGTGTAGAATATACCTTGATGGTACCTTGCTGAAAATTTTTAGCACTTGGGATCTTCAACTTCTCGTGCTTGGAACCACTTTCTCACCATCGTAGCTCTGATACCAACTATTGGAGCATGATTCCAGCTCCTCCCATGGACCTTGGGTGCAGTAGAACCAGCAACGAATAGATCTAGAGTCATCTGGACATGATCTAAGGCCCTTGACGAAATCAGCCTGGTTGCTGTCTTCTTCATCAGCCTTTCATTCCAGATGAAGAACGCCTCTGAAACTACCTCTAAAAAATCCAAGATCTAGTACCCAACCAGATCAGACCTGGACTGAGGTCCTTCAATTTATAGATCTCAAATCAGGATATTCTAGATAGGAAAGAAGATAGATGGAGACAGACCTCGCAGATCTGTCCTGCTGCAGCCTTTCTTGTAGATCTATTGATGGAGATCTCACCCGTGCCTCAAATGACCTCAGATCAACTCCAGATCTGAGAGAGACTTGTACCAACCTCTTCTAAAGAGATTTCAGGTCTTGGACCTAGTGTTTGGGTGCCTGCAAGAGGGGGAGAACAGATATGGTAGGCGGCTGCAAGGGGGAAGGGGCTTGCGCCTCCCTTCCTTTCTTTCCTTATCTGGACCTGGCGGCAAGAAACCCTAGGGTTTCTTGCTCCTGGGGCATGGAGGATGGCTGGAGAGAGAGGGAGAAGAGAGAGAGAGACTTGGGAGAAAGAGTCATCTATTACTTGACTCCATCAAACCTATACAAGTACATGTATATATAAACACCGGGTCAAGTGACCCAAACCCAAAACTCCCTTGACCAACTCTATGGGAGATTAGGTTAACCCAAGCCCATGTACACCCATGACTCGACCTAATCTCACCTATCCTAGACCCAGACTTGACCCATAAAGAGTTGATCCCTTGAGGCCCACATAACCTAGACCTCAAGAATCCGAAAGGCCCACAGCCTTTCAACCTAGGGCCCAACTAGCCCTAGAGTCTCCATGAAGCCCTCATGAATGATGGACCTTGGCCTTAGCCTTGGTCCCCTGGGTCTTGGGTACACTACCTGGATCATAACATATTGAACACTCACAACCTCCATACATACTTCATCAGACCCAGAATGTCCCACACACATCTCAAAGTAGCATGCTAGCGAATAAACCAAAGTAAGAATCCATATACACAAGATGCCATGGTGATCTCAGATCAAAGGATCATTTGCACCACTCCCACTGGAGAACCATTTGTCGACATGCTGTAAGGTCCATCAGATGTTCTCTCTATAGATCAGTTCAGTGAACTCATTCTCTAATGAGCACCAACATCCTTATATTACTGTCACTATATAAGTGATTGTGAGATCAACCACCCTCTCCATCGAGCATACATAGGATGTACTAATCTTTCTGACATCATCGATCTCTGACTCGATGATCCAATGACTGAAATTATTTTAGATTAGGACTATCAAGATTTTAGATCTCAGTGGCATGATCTCATCATGATACTAAAATCATTATCCTAATCTATGAGGTTTATCATAATCATAAAAAATATGATGTAGTAAATGATAAAATACTATATCTCATAAATAAAATAACCAATATCATACAAATGAGCAAGAAGATATCACAGAAAAATCTCATCGTATCACCCATGTGATTGGCTTGTAGGGTACTATTTTTTCAATATCGATTAGTTTAAAAAGTTATTTCTATGCTACTAGCTTAGGTTCGAACCTATGGGGTCACATGCAAAAGAAATTTTTGATTGATCATATGACTGATCATTGATTGAGAATTATTTTAGGATTTAATCATCCATTTGATTGATGGTTAATCTTATACAAAAATTATAATAAATTTGTAGCAAAATTCAGTGCAGGGGTAAAATGATAATTTTAAAATTTTTTTAAAATTATGATTTTATAGTGAAAAAATATTAATTAATCTAATTAATTAACATAAATTTATCCTACACTAGGATCTAAATATGATATATAGTATGCATATATTTAAATTTGAAATTCGAATTTGAACAATAAATATTTTACTGTAATATGTTCAGAACATAATATCTTTGTGCGGGTAGTAGATCGCCGCAATCTGATCACCATTGGAAGAGTCTGATCATCGTGATACAGCCACACAGCATGTCTGGCCTCTGCGGATCATCCACACGAAGTTTCCGATCTGATCGACTCCTCACGAGTGCTAGCTCGTTGTAGAGCCTTTTCGACGGTCGATGCTGATCGAACTCCTTCAACCGATGTCTGTCGATTCTTTAGATGCTCTGGATCGTTAGCAGACATGCTTGAGAGGATGATGAAGATCTTTCTAAAATTTGGTGGGCTCACGACACTCGTAGCTCACCTTCTCACTTTTCGAACCCCAGGCTGAAACCCTGGAGAACTCACTGAAATCCTGTGCATCTTTTTTTCTTTCTTTTTTTTCTTTTTCTCTCGAAAGGATATTGACCTTCACCTCACGCACAAGGATTCCTCACACTTAGATTTTCTCTCCAAAATTTTTTCAATTTTCCCACGTCCAACTCTTCTCCTCCTTTTAAAACAACAACAAATGTCTTATCCACATAAGAGGATAAAGATGAGTAATTACACATTTGAATTCAAATCAAATTTTGAATTCAAATGAAAACCAATTTATCCCTATCCACTAAGAGCGTGAGAAGAGAAGGGCGTGGCTTAATTTGTGCATGAGTGATTTCATGAGAAATATTTTTTCGTGTAATAAATGGGACGTTAAAGGAGGATAAGGTCAAGGCACTAAGATTGGTTGCTCATTCAAATTCAAACTTTGTTTTGAATTTGAATGGCCAACTAATCATCCTTATCCACTCATTTGGCACATTAAAGTAGGGTGTGAGGAGGGCTTTGCATGAGGAAAAATTCATGAGAACTTCCTTCTCGTGAATTCAAATGGGCACAGTGGAAGTGAGGTGGCGCAGGGAGAATGGGTCAAGGTGGTTTCATTATTTAAACCAACCTAATTGAACCAAATAAGTTAGGCCTAATTAGACTAATTTAAACCCAACTTAATTAGGCTTAATTAGGCTCAATAAAATCTTAATCAAATCAAAAATTGATTAAGCCCAACCCCTGATCATATCAGGAACCAAACCATCTCGACGATTAGGTCAACTGTTAACCTAATCGGGTCAAACCCAACTGAATCCAATTCAATTGGACTTGATCCAAAATTAATTACTCAATCAAATTAAATTAATTAGTGATCAAATTACTAATTAAACCTATCATAAATATTGAGTCCAAATTTGATGGGTAATTGGGCATCAGAATTCATCGATATGTAACCCTGATCGAAGAGTCCTAAACCAGTGGGACTCTTGACCCAGGTACCCAAAATGTGTGAAATTCATGATCAGAGAATCCTGATTCTCGATCACAGAATCTCAGACATGAAGAACTCTTCACCAACTATCAGATCAGATAGGAACCTCTAATGTGTGTGACCCCGCAGGTTCGAACCTAAGCCGGTAGCACAGGAATCAATTCCTGTACTAATCAAAGTGACCATCTAACAATGGTACCCGATGTCCGGATAGGTTGAATAGTCGCAATCGCAACACTCAGAACCTACATGAATATAATTACTGTATAATTCATCCTTTTGACCCCTGTGTTTAGGATGACTCAGGGTTAAACTGTCAACCCTGATCAGATCATTCAAATCGTGCTCAACTCAAATAGTCCTGTGACTCCTCACTAGGACTATCTTGGCCAAGATTTTGCTAAATTGAAACATGACTGTACATAGCTCCTAAACTGTAGTGGTCAATCCCATCTTGACACACACACCGACAAGTCAAGTACTTGACTACACCCAGCAGCCTTCCATCACTGAATTAGAAATTCAGGTAGTCCAGTACCTAAGTGCAGTGAGTTGCTTGCAAGTTACCATAGCGGTCTCAGGTCGGAGGGATATTTATATCCATATTCCATCGGAGCAAATCTTGACAGTAGAAATAGCTCCGGAGTCGGTCACGTTCGGTGCAGATGTACCCTTACATCTCACCTGTATGCCATACCAGTGTCTACACACTCTTTGGTTAAGAGGACAACCATCCTATATAGCACACAATGACCTATGCTTGATAAACATTGTCGTCCTTAGTAGCAACGTATTATTTGGTCACGAACAGATTTGAGGACTAAACGACAAATCCTCCTTTGTCGAGTCTAAATAGTCCTAAGGACTTCACCACAACATAGGAATTCATTAGAAGATGAAATATTTTGTGATAAAAAATATCAAAATAATTTTTATTAATTCATAATTCATGTACATATACAAAAGGAGCACAACCATCAACAGGCTGACGATTGGTTTTGGGACACTATTCTCAATAATCTCCCATTTGGCCAAAAGCCAATTGGTGCAGTATCTAATACCCATCTTTGACTTGTAGTTGTCGAACTTCTTCACCGCAATGGCTTTAGTGAATGGGTCGGCCAGGTTCTCCTTCCCATCAATCTTCTGAAGGTCGATGTCACCTCGATCCATAATTTTTTGGATGAGATGGTAGCGACGCAGAATATGCTCGTCTGCTGGTGTGCCTTCAGTTCCTTCGCCTGAGCAATGGCTCCAGAGCTGTCACAGTAGAGCAGAACTGGACCAACAAGGGAGAGTGCTACTCTGAGCTCGATGATGAACTTCCTCAGCCACACCGCTTCTTTGGCAGCATCTGATGCAGCGACATACTCTGCCTCACAAACTGAATCAGCCACTGTGTGCTGCTTGAAACTCTTCCAGCAGATAGCCCCACCATAAAGGGTAAAAATAAATTCTGACACACTTTTGCTGTCATCATGATCAGACTGAAAACTAGAGTCTGTAAACCCTATAAGTCTCAAGTCTGATTCACCATAAATAAGCCACTGGTCCTTAGTATTTCTTAAATACTTCAGGATGATTTTAACAACCTTCTAGTGATTCTCCCCTGGATCAGATTGGTATCTACTCACTACCCCTAGTGAGTATGCTACATCTGGTCGTGTACATGTCATGGCATACATGATAGATCCCACTGTCGAAGCACATGGAATCCTATCCATACGCTCTCTCTCTTGAGGTGTTGTCGGACAATCCCTCTTCGAGAGAGAAATTTCATGACCTATCGGTAGATAGCCTTTCTTGGAATTCTCCATGCTGAACCTCTTCAGCATAGTATCTATGTACGTAGACTGGGATAAACCAAGCAATCTTTTAGATCTATCCCTATAGATCTTTATCCCTAGGATGTAGAAAGCTTCTCCCAGATCCTTCATGGAGAACTGTGACGACAGCCAAATCTTTATTCTCTGTAATGCAGGGATATCACTTTTCATTAAGAGAATGTCATCCACATACAATACAAGAAATACTACTACTAGACCATTAGCCCACTTATAAATGTAGGGCTCTTCTCCGTTCTTAACGAAGCCATACATCTTGATCGTCCTATCAAAATGTATGTTCCAACTCTGGGATGCCTGCTTAAGTCCATAAATGGATCTTTGTAGTCTGCACACCTTAGACTCATCTGTGGATGTGAATCCTTCAGGTTGTATCATATACACTTCTTCGTCCAGCTCTCCATTTAGGAAAGCTGTCTTCACATCCATCTGTCAGATTTCATAGTCCAGATGGGCAGCTATCGCAAGCATAATCCGAGTGAATTTGAGCATTGTCACAGGAGAAAATGTCTCGTCATAGTCTATACCATAACATTGACGATATCCCTTGGCAACCAGACGGGCTTTATAGGTTTCCACCTTTCCGTCTGCGCCCCTCTTCCTCTTGAAGACCCACTTACACCCTATGGGTTTTACTCCTTCGGGTGGGTCAACCAATGTCTACACATCGTTGACCTTCATGGACTCTATTTCGGATTTCATGGCCTCTAGCCATTCATCAGAGTCGGCTCTCTGCATTGCATCCATGTAGGTGATCGGATCCTCATCATTTTCAACAAGTTCGATAGGATCATCGTCCCAGACCAAGAAACCATAGTATCTGTCCGGTTGACGTGGTACTCTACCAGATCACCTTAAAGATGCTTGAACAATGGGCTCCGAATCTGATCTAATCAAATCCGGTTCAGGTTCAGCAACTTACGTCGGATTTTCCACCTGTCGAATTTCATCAAGTTCGACCTTAGAGGCAACAGTCCCTTCACCAAGGAACTTTCTTTCCAAAAAGATTGCCTTAAGGATGATAAATACTTTTTGCTCATCAGCTAGGTAGAAGTAATACCCTTTGGTCTCTTTTGGGTACCCTATAAAATTACACTTGTCGGACCTAGGTCCAAGCTTGTCCGTAATTAAACGTTTAACATAAGTCGGACACCCCCAAACCCTAAGATGCGAGAGTACTGGCTTACGTCCTATCCATATCTCATATGGCGTTTTGGTTACAAACTTACTCGAAACCCTATTTAGAAGGTAACAAGCCGATTCGAGTGCATATCCTCAAAGGAAGATCGGCAGACCAGCAAACCCCATCATGGATCGAACCATGTCCAACAAGGTCCGATTCCTCCTTTCAGACACACCATTATGCTGTGGTGTTCCAGGAGGTGTCCACTGAGAGAGAATCCCATTCTCTCCAAGATATGTCAGAAAATCATTGGAAAGGTATTCACCTCCTCGATCAGATCGAAGAGTTTTAATACACTTTCCAGCTTATTTTTCTACCTCATTTCAGAATAGTTTGAACATTTCAAACGACTCTGACTTATGCTTCATTAAGTAGACATACCCATACCTCGATAGATCGTCTGTGAAGGTTATGAAGTAGAAATATCCACCTCTTGCACTTAAGCTCATGGGTCCACATACATCAGAATGTACCAAAGCCAAGAGTTCACTGGCTCGCTCACCTTTTCCAGTAAAAGGTGACTTGGTCATTTACCAAGAAGATAGGACTCACAGGTTGGAAGTGATTCATAATCACCTACTTCAAGAATTCCTTCTAGAGCCAACCTATTTATCCTGTTCTTATTGATATGACCTAGCCTACAGTGCCAAAGGTAGACTTCTGACACATTATCTATTCTAGGACGTTTACCGGAGGTTTGAACCACATTAACAGATTGTGATAGAAAGAAAATTCCATTATTAAGTTATCCAACAAACATTGTAACACCATTCAAAATGATATTGTAAATATTTTTTTTTATTAAAAATTGATAACCGTTCATGGTCAAAAGGCCTACAGAAATAATATTTAATAAAAAGCTTGGACAATAGTGACATTCACTAAGAATTATATTTCGAGAATTGATTACAAGGTTCATGATTCCTAATGCTACAACTGGAACTTTGCTTCCATCTCCAACGTTCAGGAATCTCTCGCCTTCATCAAATCTCCTACTGATCTGCAGACCCTGCATCGAATTGCAAATATTATAAGGGTTTTCGATATCCAATACCCAGGCAGTAGTACCACAAATGGAAAAGTTGCAAGGTGTTATCATATAAGTACCTTGTTTCTTCTTCGGCCTGTTCGGGTCCAGTGAGGCAATGTATAGAGGACAGTTCCTCTTCCAGTGCCCCTACTTCTTGCAAAAGAAGCACTCCGTCTGGCTCTGATCGGGCTTGCACTTCTTGGTCTGACCCTGTGCAGACATCCCAGCATGCGGCTGCACCTTCTTATTCTTCTTCTTCTTGTTCTTCTTCCCTTTCTTAAAGGATCGACGACCAGAAGAAGACCCTCCCACAACATTTATCGACTCTTTATGGAGCTGGTGGTCCTTCTCAAAGTTCTGCAGCAACCCCAACAAGCCGTGGTAGTCACTGCAAGCTTTGTCATTCGAAAATGAGTAAGGAAGGGAAGGTAGGACTTGGGTAGAGAATTAAGGATCGCATCCTTACCGAGCTGCTCGTGCAGGGAAAAGCCTAGTTTACTTAGGCGCTCAATCATTTCGATCATATACAGTACATGATCAGTGACTGAGGCTCCATCCCTCATCCGAGCATTGAAAATGGCACAACTAGTTTTGTGCCTTTCAACATCGTCAGGCGTGCCAAAGGAGTCATTCAACATTTGAAACATCTCCTGTGGTTGGGCGTTCTCGAACCTGCAGCTGAACTCATCATTCATTGCCGCCAGCATAATGCACTGAACGGTGGTGCAATCGTTGAGCCACTTCTGGTAAGTGTCTCGGACCACCCCTCTAGCATTCGAGGTTGACTCCTCAGGTGCCGGATCTGTTACTACATAAAAGATCCGCTCATGCTCAAGGACGATTTTTAATTTTTGATACCAACTATCAAAATTAGGTCCCATGAGCTTGTCATTATCTAATAATGACCGGAGTGAAAGGGTAGTGGCCATAGCTGTATAAAAGAAAACCAAACCTATATTAGTACATAAATTATTAATACTAAAGACTTGGACTTTAGTCTAAAGTTTCTCCTAGTATTTTTACGAACTGGTAGTCTCAACCTTCAATTCAAGGAATTACTTTAATTCCTTAGTGGGTACTAGAATCCACACAGACTACACACGAGCCCAACTTTGGTTGGTCAACCCATGTGCATCTATGGGTAGGTTCATAACTAGTTATTTCTCTAAACAACTTCTAATAATTGATTTTGCCACAGAACCTAATCAGTAGACTTTGGCCTCCACTGAAAAGATCTGGTTAGGTCCAACCATTAACATGATTTGATTTGATGAATCGAATCAATAAATGATCAGGCCCGACTTTGGCCGGCCAACCTGACCACCATCAGAAAGACTCAAACCAAATTATCATATTATGAATGATAATTCCATCAGTCAATAAGCACCAGGCCTTTGGGCCTCCAATGATTATTAAACTAATGGACTCATTATCACTCACTTAATGGAAGGCTATGATTTAGTTATCAATATAACTTAATCATTTTTAGGGACCTAATAATTTTTGAGGATTTTATTAAAGAATCGAAGAGAAGAAAATATCCAGCCAATTTCAATCCTCCCACTGACTTCACCAAGTCAGATTAAAAAAGATTTAATTAAAGCCGGTATTAGGAGCACCTAAATCAGTCACACTGATTTACCTAATGACATGGGTGAGCCCTAATCACCAAGTGACCTAATCAAAATCTAATTCACCAGGTTGGCCAGGTAAGTGAGATCAGTGGTGGAGATAAGCCATTAACTCGTCAGAGATCGAATCACTACGAGTAGCTCCCACTTAAAAACCACTGGTCAAACTACCAAACTTACCTTAGACACCAACCGGTTCATTAGTTTTAATTTGATCAATTTAGTAAATAAGGTTCCACCGCAGAGCCATGAATTAAGTCCATCTTGGTCTAGTTAAAGACATGGACCCATTCAACTACAACTATTGGAGTTGAGTCTAGAGTATCCTTGACCTAATCTAATTCAACTTTTGATTAGATTTGACCAATTACTCTAATTTAGTCCATTTCTTTAAGCTAACCTTAGGTCTAACCCAATTATGGACCTAATCTATCTAGCCCATTGACCCACAAGTTTATGCAATTGTCTTAGATCTTAATTCATAATTCTAGACCTACTAGACAACACTTAATTCTTTTAATTAAGTATTTAGGCTGATGGGTCAGGGTTTGGCATTTCGAAAATAATTTTCAAATTTGAAAGTTTTTATTTTCTGTTCACCAAATATGTTGACTCATTTCACAAATAGATCAGCACATTTCATAAATAGTAATCCTATTGCTAATTACATAACAGAAAATAACTCAATCAAAATAAATCATGAATATTCTTTTAGATCTAATCTAACACATTCATGATAAATTTTTCAATTGAACCTATGCAATTAATTCTTTTCACTGCTTCATCTGTATGGCATATATTTACAGCGGCACCCCTACTGCCATAGGAGACCCCATCGAATGAGAGGAGTGAAGGAACCAGATCTAGGGTTTCAGGGTTAGATCTTGAAAAAGAGGGTTAGATCTTGAAACTTTTTCAAGATCAAACAGCGGAAGACTAAAATAAATCAAAATTTATTTTTTAAGATCAAAAAATCCCTAGATCTAAGATCCTATTACATGATTATTACATGGTGTTGGTGCAAAAATCCGCTTACGCCGGAGAAGCTGGAGTCGGGGAAACCGCGGTCGCCGCCGGGACCTGCAAGGGAAGTCTAAACCGGAGGTGGGGTTGCTCCGGCAAGACCCTCCAACGCTCAAGTCAGTTTTCTGCCTCAACAAGAATGGAGTGCTCGAACGGAGAATTTAGCAGAGTTTTGAGATAAGGAAAAGGAGCTTAAAGAATAACGTATCTGGATCCCTCTTTTATAGGCGGAGGAGGCAACGGATTGATGGCGACGTTTGTAACCGCCTGGTAGTGGGCCGCCCATGGTCAGGGGAATTGATTGCGAAAGATAGTGGAGCAGACACATGGCCATCGTCATAGCCCGCCACGTAGGGCCTGTTGCAGGTAGTGGAGCGGCGTCCGTTGCCGCTAGTTGTCAGCGAGTAGTGGGATCGTGCAGCACCTGCCGCAGGGAGCAGAGCAGCATCATAGCTGTTGACACAGCCTGTCAGAGAGTAATGGGTCCACCGCAGGGGGTGATGGAGCCGCACGAAATCTGCTACAGGAAGTGGAACAAGATCATGGTTGTTATCGTGATCTGCCAAGAGAAGCGGATCTGTTGATCGAGGCTCGATAGTGGTCGGAGTTCGACCTTGTAGGAGTCCGGGAGGAGTCCCCCTTTCGGTCGAGGTCGTGGGTGGAGTCCGGCTCCAGCAGCTGATACTGAGGTCGGAGACTGAGGTCGGAGCTTGGCTCCCGTAGGAGTCCGGACGGAGCCGCCCTGCTGTCGATGGCAAAGCCCGGCTCCCGTAGGAGTCCGGGCGGAGCCGTTCTGCTGTCGATGATGGAGCCCGGCTCCCGTAGGAGTCCGGGCGGAGCTGTTCTGCTGTCGATGATGGAGCCCGACTCCCGTAGGAGTCCGGGCGGAGCCGTTCTGTTGTCGATGATGGAGCCTGGCTCCCGTAGGAGTCCGGGAGGAGCTGTTCTACTGTCGATGGTGGAGTCCGGCTCCCGTAGGAGTCCGGGCGGAGCCGTTCTGCTGTCGATGATGGAGCCCGGCTCCCGTAGGAGTCCGGGCGGAGCCGTTCTGCTGTTGATGATGGAGCCCGACTCCCGTAGGAGTCCGGGCAGAGCCGTTCTGTTGTCGATGGTGGAGCCCGGCTCCCGTAGGAGTCCGGGCGGAGCCGTTCTGCTGTCGATGATGGAGCCCGGCTCCCATAGGAGTCCGGGCGGAGCCGTTCTGCTGTCGAATTTGGCTGCGGGTATTTTATAACCCAACACCAGTCCCCCTACTTTCGAGTTTGAATTTCAAGCGAAGGAAGTACACACAGAGAGAGATGTACGCAGCCGGAATTGCCCCTTCGAACCTTGTGCACTGCCGCCCCCATTTAATGCGCGCACGTCAGAGTCCGTTTTTCGATGAAGGTGACTTGAAAAGTCTTTTTGGAACCCCCATTGAAATGCGATCCCAAGCGTCGCCCTGCGGGAATTCGTGAGCGGTCAACCCTCGGTGGCGGTGAAGGGGATAAGCGCGGCACGTGGCACACACCAGTTGGCCCTGGAATACCCGCCGCCATAACTGCGCCAGGATCCATCGGCTATTTAAACCCCTCAGTCCCTTCGTGGTTTCATCCTGGCGTTGCCCTTTCATCTGAGAGTCCTGCTTCTCTCGCCCCAGTCCCTGTCTCTTTCCCTCACACCATGTTCTCTACTCGGGGGGCTGTTCTTGAGGGAATTTTTAGGGTTTGGAGGAAGGTGAGGAGGAGAATGGTGGCCGGTGAGAATTTTCGTCGTTCTAAAGAGAGATCAAGGAAGAATTCCTTCAACAACAGGGGTTTAATAATGGGGGCGGTCGGTGAAGTTATTCTGCCCGTGAATCTCGGAGTAGCAAGGCGGGGTGATACCGGTCAAGAGGGCAGAATAGCCGTCATAAGCCATGACGGGATCCTTGACGCCGTCGGGGCTGAGAGACCAGAGGCGGTCGGCGTCGACGGTGGGGCAGTAGAACTTATTGCGGGGACGGTGGAAGTAACGCATGCCGACCTTGCCGGAGCATCTCGGGTGGCGGCCGTCGTTGCCCCCTCCGCCTCCGGGGATCTATCCCACCCCTTTCCCGCTAAGGTCGGGACTTCGGGAACAGAATGAGGCGAGATGGGCGAGAGCTGTTACACGCACTGGAGAATGCGACTGAGAAGGATAGAGATGGAGTTCATAGCTCGGAGCGGTCTCCGGTTCGTCCTGCCCGAACCGTGCTCGCGAGACTTGCGATGACATGTATCTTCTTTTTTTTTTTTTTTTCCTGACCCACCGGGTCCTGTAACGTGTACTTCTGTTAAATGAAAAAGTGATTTCAGTACCTTGTTTGCATCTTGTGTTAAATAGTTGTCTGCCGAACTTCTTCATTTCCCTTTCCTTCTCTTTGTCTGTGTTACGTCATTCCAAGGTCGTCGGCGACCTTTTCAGCTCATGTGGGGTCGTCATTCGCCGAGCTCCTTTTCGGCTTTTATGACGTTCGGAGATACCCACTTGTCAGGTTTGCTTGGATTTTTTTTTTTTTTTTTGCTGAAGTCGGGGCTAAGTTCGGCTCCCTTGATAGTCCGAACGGAGAAGCCCTCCGGGAGTTGGAGTAGCTCGGTTCTCGTAAGAGTCGGGGTAAAGTTTTTCTGCAATCAAAGTCATAAATAAAGCCTGGCTTCCGTAGAAGTCCGGGTGGAGTTGTCCTGTAGCTGATGTTGACGGTAGAGCCCGGCTCCCGTGGGAGTCCGGGTGAAGTCTTTTTTGCGGTGGAACCCGGCTCCCGTGAGAGTTCGGGCGAAGTCTTCTTGGCGGTGGAACCCGACTCCCGTAGGAGTCCGGGCGAAGCCTTCTTGGCGGCGGAACCCGACTCCCGTAGGAGTCCGGGCGAAGTCTTCTTGGCGGTGGAACCCGGCTCCCGTAGGAGTCCGGGCGAAGTCTTCTTGGCGGTGGAACCCGGCTCCCGTAGGAGTCCGGGCGAAGCCTTCTTGGCGGCGGAACCCGGCTCCCGTAGGAGTCCGGGCGAAGCCTTCTTGGCGGTGGAACCCGACTCCCGTAGGAGTCCGGGCGAAGTCTTCTTGGCGGTGGAACCCGGCTCCCGTAGGAGTCCGGACGAAGTCTTCTTGGCGGTGGAACCCGGCTCCCGTAGGAGTCCGGGCGAAGCCTTCTTGGCAGCGGAACCCAGCTCCCGTAGGAGTCCGGGCGAAGCCTTCTTGGTGGCGGAACCCGACTCCCGTAGGAGTCCGGGCGAAGTCTTCTTGGCGGCGAACCCGGCTCCCGTAGGAGTCCGGGCGAAGTCTTCTTGGCGGTGGAACCCGGCTCCCGTAGGAGTCCGGACCTTCCACTTTGCTCATGTCAGGACGAGGTTCTCCTCCTGTTCCTGACAGGGCTGTGGGGGCACATCAGGGCGTTGCAAGGCCTCTCCCCCCATCCGGTCTAAAAGAACCGGGCCTTCGACTTTGCTCAAGTTAGGGCGAGGTTCTCCTCCTGTCCCTAACAGGGCTGTGGGGGCACATTAGGGCGTTGTAAGGCCTCTCCCCCCATCCGGTCTAAAAGAATCGGACCTTCGACTTTGCTCAAGTTAGGGCGAGGTTCTCCTCCTGTCCCTAATAGGGCTGTGGGGGCACATTAGGGCGTTGCAAGGCCTCTCTCCCCATCCGGTCTAAAGGAACTGGGCCTTCGACTTTGCTCAAGTTAGGGCGAGGTTCTCCTCCTGTCCCTAACAGGGCTGTGGCGGCACATTAGGGCGTTGCAAGGCCTCTCCCCCCATCCGGTCTAAAAGAACCGGGCCTTCGACTTTGCTCAAGTTAGGGCAAGGTTCTCCTCCTGTCCCTAACAGGGCTGTGGGGGCACATTAGGGCGTTGCAAGGCCTCTCCCCCCATCCGGTCTAAAAGAACCGGGCCTTCGACTTTTGTAAGGTTGCCCTCTCATTTATGATACCGTCTGCTTGAATTGTCCCAAGACAAATGGGCACGCATTTTTTGATTAGGATGAGATTACTGGTAGTACATCCGTAAGTTTTCTGAGCTCCAAGGTCGCGGGAGGTCGGCTCCTCCGAGCTCTTTAAGATAATAAGTTCCAGGCCGGACTACTTCTTTGACCTCATAGGGTCCCTCCCAGTTTGGGGCAAGCTTCCCCTGGCCCTGTGGTTGTGAGACAGCAGCTCGTCGGAGCACTAGATCCCCTGCTTTGAACGCCTTGTTCTTGACTCGGGCGTTGTAATATCGGGCAACTTTCTGTCTGTAGGCTGCCATCCGAACCTGAGCAATCTTCCGCCTTTCTTCCAGTAGGTCGAGGTTGGCTCTGAGGCTTTGCGCATTTTGGGGTTCGTCGAATGCCACGACTCGTGCCAACGGGAGTTTAAGCTCGATCGAGATGATGGCTTCCGTACCAAAGGCAAAAGCAAAGGGAGTCTTTCCTGTAGGCAACCTCTGGGTGGTCCGATAAGCCCATAGCACATGATAAAGTTCGTCCGCCCAAGTTCCTTTTGCTTTTTTGAGCCTGGTCTTAATCCCCTGCAAAAGGGTTCTGTTTGTTACCTCGGCTTCGCCGTTCGCCTGAGGATGGGCCACTGATGTGAAGTTGTGGGAGATGTTTAGATCTTCACAGAATTCAGCAAATCTGTCTCTCGCGAATTGCCGTCCATTATCAGTGATGAGGGTTCTAGGCAAACCGAACCTACACACGATCGATTTCCAGACAAAATCCTGCACTTTTGCTTCTGTGATTTTGGCTAGTGGCTCGGCCTCGACCCATTTGGTGAAGTAGTCGATTGCTACAAGGAGGAATTTCCTTTGACCAGACGCCATGGGAAAGGGGCCAAGAATATCCATCCCCCATTACGCAAAAGGCCATGGGGCACTCAAGGGTGTAAGCTCGGTAGCAGGTTGTCTTTGGACGTTGGCGTATCTCTGACATCGATCACACTTTTTGACATATTCGATTGAATCACGATGCATTGTTGGCCAGTAATACCCTTGGCGGAGTAGCTTGTGGGATAGAGACCTGGCACCCAAATGGCTTCCGCAGGCTCCCTCGTGTACTTCCCATAAAGCGTAGTCAGCTTCTGAGGGTCGGAGGCATCTCAAGAGAGGCAAGGAGTACGATCTTTTGTACAATTTGCCCTCATAAAGGATGTACCGGGAGGCTTGATTTCAGAGTTTTCGGGCCTCTTTCGCATCCTGGGGGAGAATCCCATCTCTAAGATAGGTTATCAGCGGGTCGACCCAGCTGGGCTCGTGGTCGATCTCCATTACGAGTCGCGGTTCCTCCGTACTCGGATGCTTTAGAACTTCAAAGAGGATGCCTTTTGGCAATTCGGCCGGAGTCGATGTCGCCAGTTTGGAGAGAAGATCGGCTCTGGTGTTCTCCGACCTTGGAATTTGCCTGATGTCAAAATTGCCAAAGGCAGGGGTGAACTCCTTCACCTTCTCAAGATATTTGGCCATACTGTCCTCCCGCGCTTCAAAACTCCCGCTGACTTGCCCCACCACAAGTTGGGAATCGCTGTGCACCCGGAGTTGACCTATTCCAAGCTCCTTAGCGATCCTCAATCCTGCGATCAGAGCTTCATACTCCGCTCCATTGTTTGTTACGGGGAATTCAAAATGCAGAGCGTACTCCACAACGACTCCCTCCGGGCTGGTCAAGATTAGGCCTGCACCCGCGCCTGCCATGTTGGAAGATCCGTCCACATGGAGGGTCCAAAAGCTATCGGAGGAACTGGCTTCTTCGTCGGGGGAGTTCGGTTGAGTCTTCAGGTCGTCAATTTTGCTTTTCTCAGGTTCAGCCGCCTCGGGGATGGTGCATTCTACTATGAATTCCGCCAATATCTGGGCTTTTATGGCCGGTCTAGGTTTGTAGTTGATGTCAAATTCTGTGAGCTCGATTGCCCATTTCGCCATTCTCCCGGAGATATCAGCTCGGTGCAAAATCGCCTTGATCGGTTGGTCGGTGAGTAACGTCACCGTGTGCCCTTGAAAGTAAGGCCGGAGTCTTCGAGCTGCAATCAACAAGGCGTAAGTCAGTTTTTCTAATTTAGCATACCTGGTCTCGGCGTCCCTCAACACACGACTGATGTAGTAGACCGGTCGCTGGACTTTCATTTCTTCTTTAACAAGGACAGCTGCAAGGGCTGTGGGAGAGACCGCCAGGTACAAAAATAATTCCTCCTTAGGCTCAGGCTTCGCCAGCAGTGGGGGCGAGCTAAGGTAGCTTTTCAATTCTTCGAATGCCTGTTGGCATTCAGGGGTCCAACAGAAGTTCTTCGGCTGCTTGAGGGTTTGAAAGAAGGGCAGACATCGTTCGGCCGACCTTGCGACAAAGCGATTAAGAGCTGCAACTCTTCCCGTGAGGCACTGAACCTCCTTGATCGATCTTGGGGCAATCATATTTTGGATGGCGTGAATTTTCTCCGGATTGGCCTCGATCCCGCGTCCTGATACCATGAAGCCCAGGAACTTTCCTGAGGTTACCCCAAAGGCGCATTTGGTTGGGTTCAGCTTCATTCTATACTTTCGAAGAGCGCCAAAGGTTTCCTCGAGGTCGGCGACATGATTTCCGGAAGACCTGCTTTTCACGAGCATATCGTCCACATAAACTTCCATGTTTCGGCCGATCTGCTCCTTGAAGATTTTGTTCACCAGTCGTTGATAGGTTGCGCCCGCGTTCTTGAGGCCGAACGGCATAACCCTGTAGCAGTAAAGGCCGCGATTAGTGATAAAAGCAGTCTTTTCTTCATCTTCCGATGCCATTCTAATCTGGTTATAGCCGGAGAATGCATCCACAAAAGTAAGAAGCTCATGGCCCGAGGTAGCGTCCACCAGTTGGTCGATCCTGGGAAGGGGGTAACTGTCCTTTGGGCAAGCCTTATTCAGCTTTTTGAAGTCGATACACATCCTCCACTTGCTGTTTGCTTTCTTGACCAAGACAACATTGGAGATCCACTCAGGATAATTGACCTCCTTGATGAATCCGGCCTTGAGAAGTTTATCCACTTCCTCGGCTATTGCCTTCTGCCTCTCCGGGGCATGACTCCAGATTTTTTCTTTTGTTGGCCGATGTTTAGGGTCGACCGTCAGATGATGTTCCATGACTTCTGTGTCAATTCCCGACATATCCGCCGGGACCCATGCGAAAACGTCCGCATTCCTCCGGAGGAAATCCACGAGATGCGTCCGCACCTCCTCCTCCAGGTTGGAGCCAATTAACACCACATGCTCTGCATTCCCATCATTCAAAGGAATTGGTATTAGGTCCTCGATCGGACCGCCCCTCTCTTCAGTGAGGTCATCGCGCGCACCCAACCCGTCGACTGGACAGAGGTCCGCTTGATCGCTTCTTTGTAGGGCTATATTGTAGCAGTGCCTGGCCAGCGCTTGGTCTCCCCGGACTTCTCTGATCCCCTTGTCGGTGGGGAACTTCAATTTCAAATGGTAGGTTGAAACAACGGCTCTGAGGGTGTTGAGGCCGGGTCAGCCAAGAATTGCATTGTAGGCAGATGGCGCCTTTACCACCAGGAAATTCACCAGGGCTCTGGACTGCTTTGGATGTTGACCCGCGGTCACAGTTAGAGCTATCATTCCTTCCGTCGGAACGGCGTCACCAGTAAACCCTATCAAGGGGGAGCAAATCGGCCTTAGATGACCGCCAAGAGTGGCCATTCTCGAAAAGGCACTGTAGAATAAGATGTCGGCCAAACTTTCGTTGTCGACGAGAATGCGACGGACATCATAATTTGCTATGTTCAAGAAAACTACGACCGCGTCGTTATGAGAGAATTGGATTCCCTGGGCGTCTTCTTCAGTGAAAGCTATGGGCTCTTCAACTTTTTGCCGCTTGAGGGGTGTAGGTGACGTGTTGATTGCCCCCTGTCGGGATTCCCTCGAGATGACGTTGACGGAATCCGATGAAGACTGGTCACCCGGCCACCCCTTATCGGCGACCATAGCCAGGGGTAGCCGTGCAGAAACTTCACGAGAGGGCATCGGATGGGGAAAAGAGGATTGGATACCGAAAAAGATGGTCGGAAGCGGGTCCGTTGAGCGCTCCTTCAAGAACAAGGGTGCTGCGAAGATACAAAAGCCCTTCCTCTAGCGCCAATCCTGTTGGTGCAAAAATCCACTTGCGCCGGAGAAGCTGGAGTCGGGGAAGCCGCGGTCGCCACCGGGACCTGCAAGGAAAGTCTAAACCGGAGGTGGGGTTGCTCCGGCAAGACCCTCCGACGCTCAAGTCAGTTTTCTGCCTCAACAAGAATGGAGTGCTCGAACGGAGAATTTAGCAGAGTTTTGAGATAAAGAAAAGGAGCTTAAAGAATAACGTATCTGGATCCCTCTTTTATAGACGGAGGAGGCAACGGATTGATGGCGACGTTTGTAACCGCCTGGTAGTGGGCCGCCCATGGTCAGGGAAATTGATTGCGAAAGATAGTGGAGCAGACATGTGGCCATCGTCATAGCCCGCCATGTAGGGCCTGTTGCAGGTAGTGGAGCGGCGTCCGTTGCCGCTAGTTGTCAGCGAGTAGTGGGATCGTGCAGCATCTGCCGTAGGGAGCGGAGCAGCATCATAGCTGTTGACACAGCCTGTCAGAGAGTAATGGGTCCGCCGTAGGGGGTGATGGAGCCGCACGAAATCCGCTACAGGAAGTGGAACAGGATCATGGTTGTTATCGTGATCTGCTAAGGGAAGCGGATCTGTTGATCGAGGCTCGACAGTGGTCGGAGTTCGGCCTTTGTAGGAGTCCGGGAGGAGTCCTCCTTTCGGTCGAGGTCGTGGGTGGAGTCCGGCTCCAGCAGCTGATACTGAGGTCGGAGACTGAGGTCGGAGCTTGGCTCCCGTAGGAGTCCGGACGGAGCCGCCCTGCTGTCGATGGCAGAGCCCGGCTCCCGTAGGAGTCCGGGCGGAGCCGTTCTGCTGTCGATGATGGAGCCCGGCTCCCGTAGGAGTCCGGGCGGAGCCGTTCTGCTGTTGATGATGGAGTCCGGCTCCCGTAGGAGTCCGGGCGGAGCCGTTCTGTTGTCGATGGTGGAGCCTGGCTCCCGTAGGAGTTCGGGCGGAGCCGTTCTGCTGTCGATGGTGGAGCCCGGCTCCTGTAGGAGTCCGGGCAGAGCCGTTCTGCTGTCGATGATGGAGCCCGGCTCCCGTAGGAGTCCGAGCGGAGCCGTTCTGCTGTCGATGATGGAGCCCGACTCCCGTAGGAGTCCGGGCGGAGCCGTTCTGCTGTCGATGATGGAGCCCGGCTCCCGTAGGAGTCCGGGCGGAGCCGTTCTGCTGTCGATGATGGAGCCCGGCTCCCGTAGGAGTCCGGGCGGAGCCGTTCTGCTGTCGAATTTGGCTGCGGGTATTTTATAACCCAACACATGGTATTAAATCAAAAATTAAAATATATAAATATAGCATGAACTACATGTTGATCATATCAACATGTTTCTATACTACATCTAATATATGTATTAAACAATAGATCAGATCTATTACCTTGCAAATTAGATGTTCTAACCTTGCTGATCTGGGCTTGAGGATGATGTTGCAAGCCGCACACATGTCCGACCTCTAGGAGTCATCCATACGAGCCCACGAATCTCGATCAGAAGTCCTGCTTTAGGAAATCAGCACAGTATGCTAGTACTGCGCTGATCCTTCTTTGATGGTTGATCAGGTGCCTCCTTCTTCTTGATTTGGACTCTTCCAAAGATGAAAAGTAGAAGGAGGAGTTTCAGATCTGAGACACTCTCAGGAAACTCAAGATGGAGGGAGGAAAGATGTGAAAACAAAAACCCAAGAAGAAGACCCTCTTCTTCTTCACGTTTTTCTCTCTAGACACCCAAACTTGCATCTTTTATATCTCCACAACCCAAAATTATTTCTCTCTAATTTTTGGATGGCACAAAGGTCTCTCAAATCTCTGACATTTTCTAAAATTTCACAAAGAAACTCATCTTATATAGAGAGATATGATAGAGTCCTTGTCTAGGTCAAACACCTAGTCAAGGCTTATCCAAACATGGCAAGTTAAGGGACGCCCAACTCTTGAGCACCTCCTTCATATTTTCATGCATGGATCACCAGAAAAGGGAGCACAATGTATACCCTAAAAGCCACAAAAATTCCAAAAAAAATTTGGATAAATTCGGTGCAAAATTGAAAGAGTTTTGGATTTCTAAAACTCTATCTCATAGAATTCGAAATCCAAACTTATTCCTTTTAGATTTGATCCAAACCACCTTCCATGTAAGAAAGAAGAGAGGAGACCTTTTGTGAACGTGGGAGAGATCTGGGAGAGGGCTTTTTTCACACAAAATAAGTGGAGATTGGCGTTGAATAAGAGAGAGGGCGTGGAGAAGGCTTATGTGGCGCAAGGTGGAATCCTAGTCTTACTAGGATTCTGTCTTATGACTTGTTTTAATTTGGTTTTCCAAACCAAATCAAATCAAAATTAGATCAACCCAATTAAAATAGGTCTTAACCTAATTAAGAACCTAATTTAATCAGATTAAATTAGATTTAAATCTGATTTAATTTTCTAATCAAATTAGAAATTAGATTGACCCAAGTCCTAGTTGAACTAGGACTAATTTTTCCTTGCACTTGGCTTATCCAATAAACCAATTGGACTTGATCCAATCAAGCCCAAAATAAATCTAATTAAATCATATTTAATTAGACTTAATCTCAGCCCATTGGCTTAATCAAATTAAGCCAATTAGCAATCAAATTGCTAATCGATCCTCCTGCAACACTTGCACTGGGTTAAATGTCAATCGTATTGATCATTTAACCCTAGAACGATTCTTAATCGTTGATCAACCATCTGATCGGATCATGAACTATAATGTGTGTGACCTCATAGGTCCGAACCTAAGCCGGTAGCATAGGAACAAATTTCTATACCAATCGAAGTGACCATCTAGCAATGGTACCCGACGACCGGATAGGTCGAATGTGTAGAACAACATCCTTAGAACCCATGCGGACATAGTTTTCATATAATTCATCCCCTTGACCAAAATGATCATAGGACACCCAAGAGTTCAACTGTCAACTCTGATCAGATTGTCCACATTGTATTTCAAAATATCAAATCCATCTGATGGATTATCCTGGCCAAGGTTTTGCTAAATTGAAATACAGCGACTCATTCTTCTCCAACTCTTGGAGTGGTCATTCCCATATCGATCACACTCTGACTTCGCAAGTACTTGACTGTGCCCAGAAGCCTTCCGTCCTTCAATTAGAAATTCAGTTAGTCCAGTACCAAAGCACAGTGAGTTGCTTGCAAGTCACTGAGGCGATCTCAAGTCTAAGGGACACTTATACCTATATCCCATCAGAGACATTGTCGACAGCAGAATGCTCTGGAGTTGGTCACGTTCAATGATGATGTACCCTTACATCTCACCTGTATGCCATACCAGTGTCTCCACACTCCTTGGTTAAGAGGACAACCAACCCATATGGCCTACAGCGACCTATGCTCGATAGAAGCTGTTATCCTTATTAACAGCCTATCATTTGGTCGTGAACAGTTTTAAGGACTAATCGATAAATCCTCTCTTTATCGAATCTAAATAGTCCTAAGGACTTCATCATAACAACGGAGTTCATTAGAAGATGAAAGCTTATGATGAAAATGCCAAATATATTTTATTTATTAACAAATCAATTACAATACTTGGTTGCTCAACCGTCAACAGCTTGACGATTGGCTTTTTGGGACACATTTTCCAACAACTCCCACTTGTCCTAAAGCCACTCAGCACAGTATCTAATACCCATCTTCGACTTGTGGTTGTCGAACTCCTTTATTGCCAGGGCTTTAGTGAAGGGGTCGGCTAGGTTCTCCTTTCCGTCGATCTTCTGAAGGTCGACGTCACCTCGATCCACGATCTCTCGGATCAGGTGGAAGCGGCACAAGATGTGCTTCGTCCGCTAATGTGCTTTGGGTTCCTTCACTTGAGCTATGGCACCAGTGCTGTCGCAGTAGAGCAGGACTGGACCATCGAGGGAGGGTGCTACTCCGAGCTCGTTGATGAATTTCCTCAGCCACACAGCTTCCTTCGCAGCATCTGATGCTGCGATGTACTCCGCTTCACAAATAGAGTCTGCCACAGTATGCTGCTTGGAACTCTTCCAGCAGATGGCTCCACCATTCAGAGTAAAGATATAACCCGATACGCTCCTGCTGTCATCATGGTCAGATTGGAAGCTGGAGTCTGTGAACCCCACAAATTTTAGATCTGACTCGCCATAAACCAACCATTGGTCCTTAGTATTTCTCAAATACTTAAGGATGGCTTTAACCACTTTCCAGTGATTTTCTCCAGGATCAGATTGGTATCTACTCACTACTCCTAGTGAGTATGCCACATCTGATCTTGTACATGTCATGGCGTACATGATAGACCCCACGGCTGAAGCATATGGGACTCTACTCATACGCTCTCTCTCTTCAGGAGTTGTCGGACAATCCTTCTTAGAGAGAGAAATTCCATGGCCTATCGGTAGATAGCCCTTCTTGGAATTCTCCATGCTGAACCTCTTCAGCACAGTGTCTATGTACATGGACTGGGATAACCCAAGCATCCTTTTAGATCTATCCCTATAGATCTTCATCCCTAGGATGTAGGATGCTTCACCCAAGTCCTTCATGGAGAACTGTGATGACAACCAAACTTTTATTCCCTGTAGTGCGGGGATGTCATTCCCGATTAAGAGAATGTCATCCACGTACAAGACAAAGAATACCACAACTAGACCATTTGCCCATTTATAGATGCAGGGCTCTTCTCCATTCTTAATGAAGCCATACGTTTTGATCACCTTATCAAAACGTATGTTCCAACTCCGAGAAGCTTGCTTCAGTCCATAAATGGATCTCTGAAGCTTGCACACCTTGGACTCATCTGTGGATGTAAACCCTTCAGGTTGTATCATATACACCTCTTCAGTCAGCTCTCCATTCAGGAAAGCTGTCTTTACATCCATCTGCCAGATCTCATAATCCAGATGGGCAGCTATTGCAAGCATTATCCGAATAGATTTGAGCATTGCCACAGGGAAAAACGTCTCGTCATAGTCAATACCATAACGTTGACGATACCCCTTGGCAACCAGACGGGCTTTATAGGTCTCCACCTTTCCATCTGCGCCCCTCTTCCTTTTGAAGACCCATTTACACCCAATGGGTTTAACCCCTTCAGGTGGGTCAACCAATGTCCATACATCGTTGACCTTCATGGACTCCATTTTGGATTTTATGGCTTCAAGCCATTTCTCAGAATCAGGTCTCTACATTGCATCCATATAGGTGATCGGATCATCATTATTCTCATCAAGTTCGATGGGATCACCGTCCCGGACCAAGAAACTGTAGTATCTGTTCGGCTGATGCGGTACTCTACCGGATCGCCTTAATGGTGCAGGTACATTGGGCTCCGGATATGATCTAATCATATCAGACTCAGGTTCAGCTATTGGTGTCGGTCCTTCTACCTGTTGAACTTCATCAAGTTCAACCTTAGAGGCAACGGTTCCTTCACCAAGGAACTCCTTTTCTAAAAAGATTGCCTTAAGGCTGACGAACACCTTTTGTTCATCAGCATGGTAGAAAAAATATCCTTTTGTCTCTTTGGGGTACCCTATGAATGAGCATTTGTCAGACCTAGGTCCAAGTTTGTCTGTGACCAATCGTTTGACATAGGCCGGGCACCCCCAGACCCTAAGGTGTGAAAGTGCTGGCTTACGTCCCGTCCATATCTCATATGGAGTCTTAATTACAGATTTACTTGGAATCCTATTTAACAGATAACAGGCCGATTCGAGTGCATATCCCCAGAAGGATATCGGCAAGCTAGCAAAACCCATCATGGATCGGACCATATCTAACAGAGTCCGATTCCTCCTTTCAGACACACTATTATGCTGTGGTGTTCTTGGAGGAGTCCATTGGGAGAGAATCCCATTCTCTCCTAGATATGTGAGAAATTTACTAGAAAGGTACTCTCCTCCTTGATCAGATCGAAGAGTTTTAATACTCTTTCCAGTTTGTTTTTCTACTTCACTTTGGAATCGTTTGAACATTTCAAATGAATCCGACTTATGTTTCATCAGATAGACATATCCATATCGGGATAGGTCATCCATGAAAGTTATGAAGTAGAAATATCCACCTCTAGCACTGGTGCTCATGGGCCCGTATACATCAGTATGTACTAGGCCCAAGAGCTCAGTAGCTCTCTCACCTTTTTCAGTAAAAAGTGACTTGGTCATTTTACCAAGAAGACAGGACTCACAAGTTGGAAGTGATTCACAATCACTGACTTCGAGGATTTCCTCTTGAGTCAACCTGTTTATTCTGTTCTTGTTTATATGACCTAGCCTACAGTGCCATAAGTAGATATCTGACACACTATCTAATCTAGGGTGCTTGCCAATAGAATAGACTCTTATCAGGCTTGACCTTTTTGGTCTGGCTCTGCACTGAAGTCCTAGCCTGAACTTGCACCTTCTTTACTTTCTTCTTCTTGTTCTTCTTCCCTTTCTTAAAAGGTCGAGAACCAGAAGATGAACCTCCCACTAAATTCACCGTCTCCTTGTGAAGTTGGTGATCCTTCTCAAAGTTCTGAAGCAACCCCAGTAACCCGTGGTAGTTCTCTTCAGGCTTTGTCATTCTATAATGAGTGAGGAATGGGAGATAAGACTTGGGCAGCGAGTTCAGTATTGCATCTTTCCCAAGCTGCTCATGCAAGGAAAAGTCGAGCTTGCTCAATCATTCCATCAGCTCGATCATGTACAATACATGATCAGTGACAGAGGCACCATCCCGCATTTTGGCGTTGAAGATGGAACAACTAGTCTTGTGCCTCTCCACATCATCGGGTGTGCCAAAGGCATCCTCCAACACTTGAAGCTTGTCCTTTGGCTGAGCCGTCTCGAATCTGCGATTGAACTCATCGCTTATGATAGCCAGCATGATACAGCGCACCGTGGTCCGATCACTGAGCCACTTCTGGTAAGTATCTCTGATTGTTCCACGTGCATTGACAGCTGGCTCCTCAGGTGCAGGATCTATTATCACATATAGGATCCGTTCATGCTCCAGGACTATCTTCAACTTTCGATACCAGCTACCGAAGTTGGGTCCCACCAACTTATCATTGTCCAACAATGATCGGAGCGATAGGGAAGTGGCCATATTTGCACAAAGGAGAACCATAACCTAATTAGTAATTGATTCATTAAACCTAAAGATTTGGACTTTAATCAAAAGGTTTCTCCCACTATTTTATTCGAATTGGTAGCCTCTACCTCCAATTCAAAGAATTACCCTAATTCCTTAGCGGGTACTAGAATCCACTTAGACTGCACACAAGCCCAACTTTGGTTGGCCAACCCATGTACATCTAAGGGTAGGTTCATAACCAATTGTTTCTCTAAATAATTTCTAGTAATTTTAATTTTGCCCCAGAAACCTAATCAGTAGGCTTTGGCCTTCACTGTAAGGATCCAGTTAGGTCCAACCATTAACATGATCATACTTGGTATATCTAACCAATGAATGATTAAGCCCAACTTTGATTGGCTCACCTAACCACCATTAGAGAGACACTTCCAAGTCATCATATGATGAGTGATAATTTCATTAGTCAACAAGCACCAGGCCTTTGGGTCTGCAATGATTATTGAGTTAATGGACTCATTATCAAACACCTTAATGGGAGGCTATGACTCAGTTATCTCCATAACTTTATCATTTTAAGGACCTAATAATTTTAGAGGATTTAAATAATATAGAGGATGAAGTCAGATGAACCAGCTTATCATGATCCTCCCACTGGCTTCACCAAGTCAGCTTAAGGGAGACCAGGGCTGGTCTAGGAGCACCTAAATCAGTCACACTGATTTACCTAGCTGACATGGGTCAGCTCGAATAGTCAAGTGATCCGATCAAAACATAATTTCACCAAAAGGCCAGATAAGTTCGATCAGTGGGAGGGTCTGCCAAAGCTTACCTTAGACACCATCAGAAATGGCCAGGTAAGCAGGCTCCCAATTAAAAACCACCGGTCTGGTTTACCTTAGACACCAACTGGTTTAATTAGTTTCGATTAGATCAACCTAACAGTTCGTGCTAGACTGCTTAGCTAAAAATCAAGTCCATTTGGTTCTCGTTAAAGACATGGACTTGACCAACTACAACTATTGTAATTGATCTAGAGAATCCTTGACCTAATCTAAGACAACAATTGATTAGATTTAGTCAATTCTCTAATTAAGTCCATCTTTAATCTAACCATAGGTCTAACCCAATTAATGGACCTAATTCTCACTAACCCATTAACCCAATGTGTTATGATTTGTGTCTTAGGTTCTTCAATTCACAATCTTAGAACCTAATCAAACAACTTCTTAATTCTTAATTAAGTTTTGGGCTGAGGGTTGGGTTCGGCTTTTCAAAAAATAATTTTCATATTTGTAAAATAATTTTATAATATGATTCTACCAACCATATTGCATGTTTGATTCATAATCAAGATACAAGTGAAATAAATATGAAACTACTTTAGATCTAATCTAAACAGGTTCATGTAATTGAAACAATTTCAACTTTAAACAATTTCTTTGCACAAAAATTATTAACAAAGAGATTTTATTTCAGATTTAAATATTTTTTAAATCTAATAAATCATAAATTTAATCTAGATCATATCTAATAAATTTATGATTAAAGATAGATCTACACAAACTAGGACAACCTTTGCACTGTAAGGGGTAAACCTTACAGCAGGACAACCTTGCAGTTTGTGATTGATCTAAAATTTTAATTTTAGATTTAATAATCAGATTATAAATTAAATCTAATCTAAAAATAATCTAAGTATGTATAAATAATCATGTAATAAAGAACCTGGGCTCTGATACCAATTGTAGGAATCAGATCTAGGGTTTCAGGGTTAGATCTTGAAAAAGAGGATTAGATCTTGAAACTTTTTCAAGATCATACAGCGGAAGACTAAAATAAATCAAAATTTATTTTTTAAGATCAAAAAATCTCTAGATCTAAGATTCTATTACATGATTATTACATGGTATTAAATCAAAAATTAAAATATATAAATATAGCATGAACTACATGTTGATCATATCAACATGTTTCTATACAACATCTAATGTATGTATTAAACAATAGATCAGATCTATTACCTTGCAAGTTAGACGTTCTAACCTTGCTGATCTGGGCTTAAGGATGATGTTGCAAGCCGCACACACATCCGGCCTCTAGGAGTCATCCACACGAGCCCACGAATCTCGATCAGAAGTCCTGCTTCAGAAAATCAGCACAGTATGCTAGTACTGCGTTGACCCTTCTTTGATGGTTGATCAGGTGCCTCCTTCTTCTTGATTTGGACTCTTCCAAAGATAGAAAGTAGAAGGAGGAGTTTCAAATCTGAGACACTCTCAAGAAACTCAAGATGGAGGGAGGAAAGATGTGAAAACAAAAACCCAAGAAGAAGACCCTCTTCTTCTTCACGTTTTTCTCTCTAGATACCCAAACTTGCATCTTTTATATCTCCACAACCCAAAGATATTTCTCTCTAATTTTTGGATGGTACAAAGGTCTCTCAAATCTCTGACTTCTCCTAAAATTTCATGAAGAAACTCATCTTATATAGAGAGATATGATAGAGTCCTTGTCTAGGTCAAACACCTAGTCAAGGCTTATCCAAACATGGCAAGTTAAGGGACGCCCAACTCTTGAGCACCTCCTTCATATTTTCATGCATGGATCACCAGAAAAGGGTGCACAATGTATACCCTAAAAGCCATGAAAATTCCAAAAAAAATTTGGATAAATTCGATGCAAAATTGAAAGAGTTTTGGATTTCTAAAACTCTATCTCATAGAATTCGAAATCCAAACTTATTCCTTTTAGATTTGATCCAAACCACCTTCCATGTAAGAAAGAAGAGAGGAGACCTTTTGTGAAGGTGGGAGAGATCTGGGAGAGGGCTTTTGTCGCACAAAATAAGTGGAGATTGGCATTGAATAAGAGAGAGGGCGTGGAGAAGGCTTATGTGGCGCAAGGTGGAATCCTAGTCTTACTAGGATTCTGTCTTATGACTTGTTTTAATTTGGTTTTCCAAATCAAATCAAATCAAAATTAGATCAACCCAATTAAAATAAGTCTTAACCCAATTAAAAATCTAATTTAATCAGATTAAATTAGATTTAAATCTGATTTAATTTTCTAATCAAATTAGAAATTAGATTGACCCAAGTCCTAGTTGAACTAGGACTAGTTTTTCCTTGCACTTGGCTTATCCAATAAACCAATTGGACTTGATCCAATCAAGCCCAAAATAAATCTAATTAAATCATATTTAATTAGACTTAATCTCAGCCCATTGGCTTAATCAAATTAAGCCAATTAGCAATCGAATTGCTAATCGATCCTCCTGCAACACTTGCACTGGGTTAAATGTCAATCGTATTGATCATTTAACCCTAGAACGATTCTTAATCGTTGATCAACCATCTGATCGGATCATGAACTCTAATGTGTGTGACCTCATAGGTCCGAACCTAAGCTGGTAGCATAGAAATAAATTCTTATACTAATCGAAGTGACCATCTAGCAATGGTACCCGACGATCGGATAGGTCGAATGTGTAGAACAGCATCCTTAGAACCCATGCGGATATAGTTTTCATATAATTCATCCCCTTGACCAAAATGATCATAGGACACCCCAGAGTTCAACTGTCAACTCTGATCAGATTGTCCACATTGTATTTCAAAATATCAAATCCATCTGATGGATTACCCTGGCCAAGGTTTTGCTAAATTGAAATACAGGGACTCATTCTTCTCCAACTCTTGGAGTGGTCAATCCCATCTCGATCACACTCTGACTTCGCAAGTACTTGACTGTGCCCAGAAGCCTTCCGTCCCTGAATTAAAAATTCAGTTAGTCCAGTACCAAAGCACAGTGAGTTGCTTGCAAGTCACTGAGGCGATCTCAAGTCTAAGGGACACTTATACCTATATCCCATCAGAGACATTCTCGACAGCAGAATGCTCTGGAGTTGGTCATGTTCAATGATGATATACCCTTACATCTCACCTGTATGCCATACCAGTGTCTCCACACTCCTTGGTTAAGAGGACAACCAACCCATATGGCCTACAGCGACCTATGCTCGATAGAAGCTGTTGTCCTTATTAACAGCCTATCATTTGGTCGTGAACAGTTTTAAGGACTAATCGATAAATCCTCTCTTTATTGAATCTAAATAGTCCTAAGGACTTCATCATAACAACGGAGTTCATTAGAAGATGAAAGCTTATGATGAAAATGCCAAATATATTTTATTTATTAACAAATCAATTACAATACTTGGTTGCTCAACCGTCAACAGCTTGATGATTGGCTTTTTGTGACACATTTCCCAACAAAGAGAGGGCCTTTAAACCCTACTTTTCTTCTATGACCGGACGGTCATGGCAACCAACCCAATTCAATTACTTGCTACTTGAATCAAGTATATCTAAATATATCAATTTCAAAATTTAAATTTCAAATTTCAAATTTTAAATTTCAAATTTTGAATTTCAAATTTCAAACAAATTTTAAATTTCAAAATTTTGAATTTTAAATTTTGAATTTCAAATTTTGAATTTTAAATTTTGATTTTCAAATTTGAAATTTCTACCAAATTTCAAATTTCAAATTTTGAATTTCAAATTTTTTAAATTTTGAATTTCAAATTTCAAATTTTGATTTTCAAATTTTTGAATTTTGAATTTTGAACAACTTTCAAAATTCAAATTTTAAATTTTGAATTTCAAATTTTAAATTTAAACTTTTAGATTACAACTTAATCTACGCATGCAAATATATATATCATATCTTAGAACCTTGCTCTGATACCAGTTGTAGCGAAATTCAGTGCAGGGGTAAAATGGTAATTTTAAAACTTTTTAAAATTATGATTTTATAGTGGAAAAATATTAATTAATCTAATTAATTAACATAAATTTATTTTACACTAGGATCTAAATATGATATATAGCATACATGTATTTAAATTTGAAATTCAAATTTGAACAATAAACACTTTACTGTAATGTGTTCAGAACACAATACCTTTGTGCGGGTAGTAGATCACCGTAATCTAATCACTGTCGAAAGAGTCTGATCATTGTGATGTAGCCACACAGTATGTCTGACCTCTGTGGATTGTCCACACGAAGTTCTCGATCTGATCGACTCCTCACGAGTGCTAGCTCGTTGTAGAGCCCTTTCGACGGTCGATGCTGATCAAACCCCTTCGATCGATGTCTGTCGATTCTTTAGATACTCTAGATCATTAGAAGATGTGCTTGAGAGTATGATGAAGATCTCTCTAAAATTTGGTGGGCTCACGACACTCATAGCACACCTTCTCACTTCCCAAACCCCAGGCTAAAACCCTGAGGAACTCACTGAAACACTGCGCACCTTTTTTTCTTTCTTTTCTTTCTTTTTCTCTCGGAAGGATATTGACCTTCACCTCACACACAAGGATTCCTCACACTCAGATTTTCTCTCCAAAATTTTTTCAATTTTCCCACGCCCAACTCTTCTCCTCTTTTTAAAATAACAACAAACGTCTTATCCACGTGAGAGGATAAAGATGAGTAATTGCACATTTGAATTCAAATCAAATTTTGAATTCAAATGGAAATCAATTTATCCCTATCCACTAAGGTGTGAGAAGAGGAGGGCATGGCTTAATTTGTGCGTGAGTGATTTCATGAGAAATATTTTCTCGTGTAATAAATGGGGCATTAAAAGAGGATAAGGTCAAGGCGCTAAGATTGGTTGCTCATTCAAATTCAAACTTTGTTTTGAATTTGAATGGCCAACTAATCATCCTTATCCACTCATTTGATGAATTAAAGTAGGGTGTGAGGAGGGCTTTGCGTGAGGAAAAATTCATGAGAACTTCCTTCTCGTGAATTCAAATGGGCGCAGTGGAAGTGAGGTGGCGCAGGGAGAATGGATCAAGGTAGTTTCATTATTTAAACCAACCTAATTGAATCAAAAAAGTTAGGCCCAATTAGACTAATTTAAACCTGACTTAATTAGGCTTAATTAGGCTCAATAAAATCTTAATCAAATCAAAAATTGACTAAGTCCAACCCCTGATCATATCAGGGACCAAACCATCTCAACGATTAGGTCAACTCTTAACCTAATCGGGTCAAACCCAACTGAATCCAATTCAATTGGACTTGATCCAAAATTAATTACTCAATCAAATTTAATTAATTAGTAATCAAATTACTAATTAAATTTCTCATAAATATTGAGTCCAAATCCGATGGATAATCGGACATCAGAATTCATCGATATGTAACCCTGATCGAAGAGTCCTAAACCAGTGGGACTCTTGACCCCGGTACCCAAAATGTGTGGAATTCATGATCAGAGAATCCTGATTCTCGATCACAGAATCTCAGACATGAAGAACTCTTCACCAACTATTAGATCAGATAGGAACCTCTAATGTGTGTGACCCCGCAGGTTCGAACCTAAGCCGGTAGCACAGGAACCAATTCCTGTACTAATCGAAGTGACCATCTAGCAATGGTACCCGATATTCAGATAGGTCGAATAGTCGCAATCACAACACTCAGAACCTACATGAATATGGTTACTGTATAATTCATCCTTTTGACCCCTGTGTTTAGGATGACTCAGGGTTAAACTGTCAACCCTGATCAGATCATCCGAATCATGCTCAACTCAAACAGTCTTGTGACTCCTCACTAGGACTACCTTGGCTAAGATTTTGCTAAATTGAAACATGACTGTACACAGCTCCTAAACTGGAGTGGTCAATCCCATCTTGACACACGCACCGACAAGTCAAGTACTTGACTACACCCAGCAGCCTTCCGTCACTGAATTAGAAATTCAGATAGTCCAGTGCCTAAGTGCAGTGAGTTGTTTGCAAGTCACCGTGGCAGTCTCAGGTCAGAGGGATATTTATACCCATATTCTATCGAAGCAAATCTTGACAGTAGAAATAGCTCCGGAGTCAGTCACGTTCAGTGCAGATGTACCCTTATATCTCATCTGTATGCCATACCAGTGTCTACACACTCTTTGGTTAAGAGGACAATCATCTTATATGGCACACAATGACCTATGCTTGATAAATATTGTCGTCCTTGGTAGCAACGTATCATTTGGTCGCGAACAGATTTAAGGACTAAACGATAAATCCTCCTTTGTCGAGTCTAAATAGTCCTAAGGACTTCACCACAACATAGGAGTTCATTAGAAGATGAAATATTTTGTGATGAAAAAATATCAAAATAATTTTTATTAATTCATAATTCATGTACATATACAAAAGGAGCACAACCGTCAACAGGCTGACGATTGGCTTTGGGATACTATTCTCAATAAAATTAATTTACTAATTATTGATCAATTAAAGAAGGATTAATTAGTAATTAGATTGCTAATTAATTCAATTTGATTGAGTATTAAAGTTTAGATTAAATCTAATTTAATAGGGTTCAATTTGATTTGATCCGATTAGGTTATGAGATGACCTAATCACCAAGGATGTTCGATTCCTAATTCGAGCTTGATTAATTTTTAATCTGATTAAGATTTAATCAAGATCACTTGTTATCTAATTAGACTAGATAATCTAATTGGGTCTAACCTAATTTAGTTGGATCAAGAACTTAAGTAGATAAGAATACAAGTTTGAATTTGAATGGAACAAGAACACCCCATGCGCCACCTTTCACTGCCCCTACTTTTCTCTATGCATGAGATTCATTTTTAAATGGAATTTTTTATGCGTAGAAGGTGTATGATGCCTTCTTCTGATCCTCTTTGGATCAGGATTTGGTTGGTTTAAGTTTAACTTTGAATTGGTTTGAAATCAAGCTTAAACCAAGAGTTCAAGTTTTGTGGGACTCTATTTTATAGCCAACCAGCCTTCTTTCTTATGTGCAAATGAATTTTTGTGTGATAGTTTTTGTGCCAATCTAAGTTATGTAACCTCCTTTCAAAGTCTTTTATTTGTGAATTAAATATGATTTAAAAAGAGTTCAAATTTGATTTGAATCTATGATAAGATCAAAGACTATTTTAAAGCTGAACCAGATTATCCAAACTCTACAGGGGATGCCACCTTTAAAAAGGGTAGGTTTTTGTGCACCAAACAACTTTAGATTTGGCATAATAAATCCTCAGAGAGTGCATGAGAAATCTAAGAAAGAGGGGTGGACATCCGTGCATGAGAAAAAGAGGAAGAAGATTTTCTTTAGGGCATGAGATCTAGAGTAGGGTTCTAGGGTTTCCTAGTTCCTATTTTGTGAGAGAGAAAAATAAAAGGAGTTCTATTTTTCTTCTTCCACACCATCTCCTTCTTGAAAAACTCTCTCTTCTAATCTAGAGGTATCCATTTGATCTGAAGAAAGAGATCTTCATCAGCCATCTAGATCTTTCATCATGAGCTAGCACTCTCAGGAAGGATGATCTCCTCGGTGCTTCAAGTGGATCACCTATAGAGGTCGGACATGCTGTGCGGCTATTCGACATCAGAAAAAACCTCCTACCATGTACATCAATAGTGATGATCATTAACCCATGATCAGGTATTGGGTTCTAAACTCATCAGATCAGATCTAAGCATTAGATCTGATTTAGGGCATCGATACGATCGATGCACTGTTTTCTTTCAAATCAGATTTTTTATGCAACATTTTCATATCATAGATTCTTAAGAAGATAGTTTAGATCTAATCTAAAATATGTATAGGAGATTAAATAGTTTAATCTACTACTTCTACTATAAAAATTTTAAAAATATACATGCTTTGAACTACTTATTTCTCAACAGTTATCCCCATAACTTTATCATTTTAAGGATCTAATAATTTAGAAGATTTGATTTAATGATTTAAGAATAATAGAAGAGATTGATCTGTGAGTCATAAATCCTTCCACTGACTTCATCAAGTCATAAAGAGGACTTCATACAAGCTGGTTTAGAGACACCTAAATTAGTCATACTGATTTATCTTAATAGCATGGATTAGCTTGAATCAATTAGTGATCTAATCAAAATATATCTACCAAATTGGTCAGATAAATGAGATCGATGAGAGGGTCTGTCTCGACTTGCCTTAGATACTATCGTAATGGCCAGATAAGCAGACTCTCAATTAAACACCATTGATCGAATTATCTTGTAATATTGCCAAACTTATCTTAGACATCAATTGGTCGATTAGCTCAATTTAATCAACTAAGAATTTAGGCTAAACCTTTGAGCCACAATCATGGTCTAATTGATATGGTCAAAAATATGGACTTGATCAAGCTACAACTATTAAGGTTGATCTAAAAAATTTTTGATCAAATCTAATTTAGCATTTGATTAGATATAATTAATTTTTTTAATTAATTCATATTTATTTTTAGTTCTAGGTCTAATCCAGTTAGATGATCTGATTTGTGCTAACCCATTGTCTATCGATTTATGAGGTGTCTTAAGATCTTCAATTCTCAGATCTAAATTCTTTTAAAATCGTAATTCTAAACTAAGTAGGTGAAACATGTATTTCATTTTGTAAAACTATTCTACGAGAGTTTCATGTGAAGTATACCATATATTTCAAATCAAAAACTAATTTTTAAATACTATGTTTAACAATTAAACATGTATCAATTTCATATATACATCATATATATCATAAAAATTCAAATTTCTATATCATATACAATCACACAATTTAGATCATAAAATCTAATTTTTATATCTAAATTTATTTTACTAAAATTATAATTAATCATAAATCACTTTAGATCTAATCCAAACATATTCATAATCAAAATAATTTAAAAATTTTTTTCACTTCATGAGACTTGATCATAATGGCACCCCTACATGTCATAAGAGCATCCTATCCAATAAAAAGAGAGGGTCTTTAAACCCTACTTACTCTTATGATCGAATGGCTTGGTGAACCTCTCAATCTGAGTACTGAGCTACAAGGATCTGAAATCTAATTTCAAAAACCAATTACATCATCATGTAAATTATCAAATAAACTAGGCATGCATATGAATATGATCATATCATACATGTTATACATCTAATCCTATTTGATCATAGCATCAGACATATTATTTCAGATCGAAACTAAATTTATACAGCATATAAAATCATCCATATAGGTCAAATATTTATAAAGTAATATTCAAGAATCTCGACATATGGTTACCGCATAATTCATCCTTTTGATCTTAATGCTCAAGGTGACCAAGGATTTAACTATCAGCCCTAAAATAGTCAACTACATCATATTTTAATTTTTCAAATCCATCACATAGATTATCCTGATCAAGATTTTACTAAATTGAAATACAATGATGCATTAACTCCTATAGTTCAGAGGGATCAATCCCATCTTGATCCACACACAGACTTCGCAAGTACTTGACTTTCTCAGTAGCCTTCCATCACTGCATTAGAAATGCAAGCAGTCCAATATCTAAGCACAGTGAGTTGCTTATAAGTCACTATGGTGATTTCAGATCTGAGAGATACTTATGTCCATACGTTTTATGAGCTACTCTTGATAGCAGAGCGTTCAACAGGTGAGTCACTTATTCAGTGATGATGTACTCCTACATCTTATCTGTATGTCATACCAGTATCTTCACATTCTTTAATTATGAGGACAATCAACCTATATGGTAGACAACAACCTATCCTTGATAAACATCATCATCCTATTAATGATGCATTATTTGGTCGCAAACATGTTTAAGAACTGTTCAATAAATCCTTCTTTATCGATCATAATATAGTTCTAAGGACTTCATCATAATACAATTCTAATAATGAAGATGTATATCTTGTGATAAAAAAATTTAAAATAATTTTTATTCATTGATCAATAATTCATATACAAAATCTAATTATTTACAATAAGTTAGTTAGCTTTAGGACATAATTTTCAACAGAGAGTTCTCATCTTTGTCTTCTTTCATCACCACACCATCCTCCATGTTCCATCTTCAGATCTGAAAGAGTCTAGGAGATCTGAAGAGAGGAGTAGATCAGCCATCCAGAAGGTCTTCATGCGAGCTAGCACTTTTAGAAAGATTGATCAATGCAGCACTTCAAGTGACCATCCGTAGAGGTCGGACATCCTGTGCAGCTGCGAGCGACCAATGAGACCTCAAGTCTTCATGATTCAGACATGATGATCTGCTACCCACGCTAAGGTATCAAGTTTTAAACTTGATAGTTATGTAGATATGATCTACGGATGTATGTTATAATATGATCATGCATGTAGATTTTCTTTTCAGATTGTATACATGCACCATGTCATGTTATAGATCCTAGAGTAGGATTTTTAGATATGATCTAAATCATGTTTATTAGATTAAATCATTTAATTTGATATTTTTTGCTGCATAAATTTTTGAAATTGCATGCTTGAAGCCCTACTAGTTTTCAATAGATCTTATATATATAAGCCATTGCAGAGCCTACAAAAAATTAGAAGTTTAATAGAAGGTGACTTCATGCTACATGGAGCTAATGGAGAATCCATTCAAACAGAAGTAGTTGGCACCTATTATTTATCTATATCTACGGATAAGACTATTGTATTAAGAGATTATTATTATATACCTAGTGTAATTAGAAATATTATTTCTATACTAATGTTATTGAGACATGGTTATAAAATAAAAACAAAGAGCAATAGTCTCTCTATTTTTCTATCTAATGAGTTTATTGGAAAGGCATATATGGATAATGGTCTCTTTATACTTCCACTTGATGATAATGAAGGATAAAAATAAGAAAAAAAAAGAAAAAATGATAATATGATATATCTCTGGCATTACCGACTTAGTCACATCAGTGAGTTAAGGATTAACAAGTTAATCAAAGATGAGTTCTTTAATTCTAATAATTTTCAATCATTAAAAATTTATGAATCATGTCTCATGGGAAAGATGACCAAATCTCCATTCACTGGATATGGAGAAAAGGTTGGTGAATTGTTAGGCCTAGTATATTCAGATATTTGTGGGCCTATGATAACTAATGTTAGGGGTGGATACTCTTATTTTATTATATTTATTGATGATCAATCAAGATTTGGATATATATATCTTATGGAACGCAAATCCGAAGCCTTTTAAAAATTTAAGAAGTATCAAAAGATGATTGAGAAATAAACTAGAAAAAGTATCAAAATCTTTAGATCTGATCGAGGAGGAGAATACTTATCTAGTAAATTTTTTGATTATCTAAAAAAAAATGGTATTCTCTCTGAATGGATCCCTCCTTATAGATCACAATTAAATAGTGTAGCCAAAAAGAAGAATCATACCTTATTAGATATGGTGCGATCTATGATGTGCTTCACGGACCTTCTTGTTTCATTCTAGAGATATGTCCTAGAAACTGCTACCTATATTTTGAATAGAGTACCTTCTAAGTCTATGACTAGTACTCCATATAAAATATGAAAAGATAAAAGATCCAATCTTAAACATCTTAAGATTTGGGGTTGCCCAGCTTATGTCAAAAATATTTTTGGACATAAGCTAAGTATTAGGACAAAAAATATAGGTTTATAGGGTATTCTCTAGAAAGTATTGGATACTCTTTCTATCATTCTACTGAACAAAAAAATTTTGTCAGGAGACATGCTACTTTCTTGGAAAAAAAATTCATCCAAAAAAAAGATGGTGAAAGGATAGTTGAACTTAAAGAAGTTCAAAACCTACAAATAATTTCTCAAAACCTTGTGGATGATCCACAACTTGAACCTCAACCTGATGAACCCAATAATAATATACATCTACATAACACACCTCTCTGAAGATCAGAGAGAGTGCAAAATGCACCTCTAAGATATGGTTTTATCATCAAAAATGACAATAAAATCCAAATCATATAAAATGATGATCTTTTGACTTATTCGAAAGCTATCATGAGTAAAAACTCTGATAGATGGCTTGAAGTAGTGAAATCTAAAATGGATTCCATGCATTCAAATCAAGTATAGACTTTGGTTGATGCGCTTGAGGATATAACTCCGATAGGGTGCAAATGGATCTTCAAAAGGAAGATTGGAGCTGATGGCTAAGTTGAAACCTATAAGGCTAGGTTGGTGGTGAAAGATTTCAGACAAAGATAAAAAATTAACTATAATAAAACTTTCTCACCAGTGGCTATGCTCAAGTCTATTCGGATAATACTTGTCATAGCTGCATATTATGATTATAAAATCTAATAAATGGATATAAAAATTGCCTTCCTTAATGGCAATCTTGAGGAAAAAGTGTATATGTCAAAGTCGAAAGGGTTTGTCTCAAGTGAGAAACCAAACCAAGTATACAAGCTTAAAAAATCTATTTATAGATTAAAACAAGCATCGAGGAGCTAGAACATCCATTTTGATGAAATAGTCAAAGAGTTTGGCTTCATAAAAATGAACCATGTGTATATAAGAAGACTAGTGAAAGTGCTATTGTCTTTTTGATTTTTTATGTTGATGATATTCTTATCACGGAGAATGATATTCCATATTTACAATTGGTCATATCTTGGCTATCTAAAAAATTTTTCATGAAAGACTTGAGAGAGGCATCCTATATATTTGGTATAAAGATCTATAGAGATAGATCTAAAAGGATATTAGGCTTATCCTAGTCTAGATATATTGATCTAGTATTGAAAAGATTCAATATGGAGGAAAGTAAAAGAGGTTACTTACCCATAGGTCAAGGTATACATCTCTTTTAGAAAATATCTCTAAAGGCACCTAAAGAGAGAAATAGAATGAGTTTTATACCTTATGCTTCAGCAGTAGGGTCTATTATGTATGCCATATTATGTATCAGACTTGATGTAGCTTATACTTTAGGCATAACCAGTAGATTTCAGGCTAATCTAGAGGAGGAATATTGGAAAGCAGTGAAAAATATTCTTAAGTACCTAAGAAAGACTAAGGATATTTTTCTTATATATGGAAGGTCTGATTTAAAACTAGAAGGATATACTGATTCTAATTTTTAATCTGGTGCTGATGATAGCAAGTCCATATCAGGATATATATTTACTTTATATAAAAGAGTAGTGAGTTGAAAGAGCTTCAAGCAACAGATTGTAGCTGACTCAGTTATTAAGACAGAATACATAGCTGTTAGTGAAGTCGCTAAAGAAGCAGTTTGGATGAAGAAGTATCACTAAATTGGGTATAGTTCCTGAGATTGAACATCCCATGCCACTTTGTTGTGATAACACTGGGGCTGTAGCTCAAGCTAAGGAATCAAGGTCTCATAAAAAATTCAAGCACATTCTAAGACGCTTCCATCTTATTCAAAAATTATCGAAAGAAAAGATATTATCATAGATGAGAAAATATAAAAAATAATATAGCAGACCCATTCACTAAGGCCCTATCACAGTAAATGTTAGATCATCATCTTGATTGTATGAGAATTAAATATAAGGACGATTGGCTTTAGTGCAAGTTGGAGATTGAAAGAGTTAATATCTTGTAAGCCAATCTAATGGCATATGTAAAGTGATAAATCTGCTTTGTCTTCCATACTCATGTAAATTGACATATTTTATTATGAATAAAATTGAGATATTTTATTTCATCATATGTTGTGCATTATTTTATTAAAATTATGATAAACCCCATAGATTAGGATAATAATTTTAAGGTGATGATTAAATCATACCAGTGAGATCTAAAATTTTAAAATCTTAATCTAAAATCTTTTCAGTCATAGGATTATTAAGTTAGGAATCAATGATATCGGATAGACTGACACATCCTATGTATGCTCAATGGAGAAAATGATTAATCTCACAATCACTTGTGTAGGGTGTTGGAAAAGGTGCAGGATTTCATGTATGAATTTCAAAACTTTTTTGAAACATAACACAGCGGAACATGTAAATTAAAATTTTAATCTATAAATGCATGTAATCAAATTACTAAATCTAACAATTAGGACCTATAATATATCATATTGTATTTATAAATCAAAAAATAAAAGATTTGATATTTATCAAATCAATACCCTAGATCTGAAACAGTTTCAGATCTAAAACCTAGATCATATCTAGATAAAAGAAGAGATCAAATCTCTTACCTTCATACGGGTTGAGAACTCTATGATTGATTTTTTTTGTTATCTTTAGAGCCGCACATGCGTCTGGCCTCTACGGGTGATCCACACGAGGCTGCAACAAAATCGAAGGTTCGTTGAACGAAGATCCGCTCGAAGTGCTAGCTTCTTGCAGATCCCTTCGGATGGTTAATCTAAAAAATATTTTTTAAATCTCTTGAATATTTTAAGAGATGAAAAATATGAAGAGGAATAAGAAAGAAGTCAAACCTTTTGACCTCCCTAAAATCAAAATTAATATTTAACAGAAAAGGATCCAAAGAGAAGACAGATCTTCTCCTTCAGTACATCAACATTTGATATCCTAAAAATATCTCTATGCTAGAACTTGAGAAGACCTTCTTCTCTTAATATTTTTCTAGTTTCTAGATCTTATGATATCTAATTTTTTTCATAGAAAAATCTCATGATTTATGGAGAAGAAGGGTTTTAAAAGAAACCTTAAGAAAAGACCTTCTTTTCTTCTTCTTCTTCCATCAGAACATGATCATATCATGTCCAAAATAAGATCACCATGCTCCAACTCTTTGGAGTATGAATTCACAATGCCATCCCTCTTTCTCTTTCATATTTTTTATTATATAAAAGGATATATAAAATAAAGAGATATTAATATGAAAGGAAAAAATAATAAGAGAAGATAATATTCTCTCTTACCTTTCTCTCTACAAGATATCAACCTTTGATCTCTTGATTGAAGACTTTCCTCCAAGGATTTTTATACCTCAAACCACCCATGTAATCCTTCTTTCTCTCTCATATTTTTATCACATAAAAACACAAAAACAAAGAGGAAAAAATATGAAAGAAAACCAATAAGAGAAGATAATCTTCTCTCTTACCTTTCTTCTCTACAAGACATCAACTTTTGATCTCTTGTTAGAGGACTCTTCTCCATGAATATTGGTGCCTAAAACCACCCAAGTCTTTCTCATTCTCCTCTGGTATTTCTCTTAATTTTTCATAAATTTTTGACTCCTATATCATGGCATACGGGGCGGCCTCCTTTTATATGGCAGACTAGGTCATAAGACCTAGTCTAACAAGGAGTCCTTGGGGTGTCCAATTCTTGGACGCCCCCTATCTCATTTATTTCATGGATAGCATAAAAATAACCACAAAAGGGGAAACAAAAAGAAAGATAAACATGGGAGAAGTTGGCACAAGAGAGGGAGGGAAGAATCCTTGTGAAGAGGAACTCTTTCAAAAAGAGAAATAGGGTAAACCACTTTCCATAATGAACCAAATTAATTTTTATATTGAACCAGATCAAATCTGATTCAAATATTTAAAATAAATGGGTAAGATTACTTCCCTTAGATGTAGAAATCATAAAAAAATTATCTGTAATTAATTAGTGGGCGTGGGCTTTGATTTTCTTAGGTGGCGCAAGAGAAGATGGAATCCTAGTCTAACTAGGATTCTTATGTAGATTAGGTCAAATACTTTGAACCCAATTTAAATTAATTATAACCTAATTAATAATAATCCTAGTCCAACTAGGAGTCTAATTAAATCAGATTAAATCATATTTAATTTAAATTCTAACTTAATCAGAAATTAGGTGCATACAAGTCCTAGTCAAACAGGGACTTGTTCTCCCTTGCAAATGGCTTATCCAATAAACCAATTAGACTTAATCTAATTAAATCTAAACTAATTTTGATTGAATCATATTCAATTAGACTTGATCTCAGCCCAATTGCTCAATCAGATTGAGTCAATTAGCAATCCAATTGCTAATAATCCTGCTGCAACACTTGCATTAGATCAAACATCAATCACATTGATTGTTTAACCTTAGAATGATTCTCAATCATCGATTAACCATCTGATTAGGTTACAACCTCTTATATTTATGACCCTATAGATTTAAACCTAAGTTGATAATATAGAAACTAATTTCTGTACCAGTCGAAGTAACCATCTAGCAATGGTTCCTGATGTCCAGATAAGTCGAATGTATGCAAAGCAATATTCTAAGAACCCTGACCCATGGTTATCGTATAATTCATCCTTTTGATCAATAATACTCAATATGACTTTGAGTATACTGTCAACACTTATGTAAGTCATCTCTATTGTGTCTCAAAATTTTTGTAAATCCCATGACTCCTTACGAGGATTATCCAGGCCTAGGTTTTGCTAAATTGAAACATAGCGAGACATTCTCTTCCTGAAGTTAATCAGGAGTGATCAATCCTATCTTGACTCACACACTGACTTCACAAGTACTTGACTGTACCCAAAAACCTTTCAAACCTATATTAAAAATGTAGGCAGTCCGGCACCAAAGCACAGTGAGTTGCTTACAAGTCACCGTGGTGATCTCAGATCGGAGGAACACTTATACCCATTGGCCTTAGCTAACTACTCTTGATAGTAGAGTATTACATTGGTCACATTCAATGCAGATGTACTCCTACATCTCATCTGGATGTCATACCAGTGTCTCCACACTACTTGGTTACGAGGATAATCAACACATATGGCATACAGCGACCTACACTAGATAAGTTATCATCCTTGTTAATAATTTATCATTTGATTGTGAACAATTTAAGAATCATCCGATAAATCCTCCTTTATCGATTGATTGTGGTTCTAAGGACTTCATCATAATTTAGGAGTTCATTTAAGGAAGATAGAACTTTTATGATGAACTTGTTAAATAACTATTATTATTAGATAATTTATATACTAATTTTAATCATCTACCACTTAAATGATAGGCTTTAGGATATATTTTCCAATAACTCCTACTTGTACTAAAGCCAATCAGAATGATATCAAATATCCTATCTTCCACTTGAGTTCGTAGAACTTCCTAGTTTCGAGGCCTCAGCAAATGGGTCGATCAAGTTCTTCCTTTTCTTCGATCTTCCAAAGATCGATGTCACCCTAATCTAAAATCAAAAGTAATAGTAATATAGAGTATGCTGGTCCTTCGATTTTTTAGCCAGATTTATGGCTCCAGTGCTACGATAGGACTGGACCATCGGTGGAGGGTGCCACCCCAAACCTATTAATGAAGCTCAGCAATTACACAGCTTACATGGTAGCATCATATGCTATGATGTACTCTACATCACTAACTGAGTAGACTAAAGTATCCTGCTTGGAACCTTTCCAGCAGATTGCTCCTACAATTAGGGTATGATCTGATACTTTCTTGTTGTCATCTTAATCTGACTAAAATCAAAACATCCATATGTTTAAAGTCAGTATTTTCATATTTGAGTCACTGGATCTTAGTCTCAAATACTTAAGGATTGTCTATACAATCTTTCAGTAGTTTTTACTTAGATCAGACTGGTATCTGCTCACTACCATTAGTGAGCATACCATATCTGGTCTTGAACATGAAAAAATTAGATGATACCCAAACCTTTATTCCTTGTAATGCTGGAATGCCATTTTTGATTAAGAGAATTTTATCCACAGACAAACAAGGAATAACACTACAGAATATTTTACCCATTTATAAATGTAGGGTACCTCTTTATTCATAACAAAGACATATGTTCTAACTCTGGGATAATAGAAAAATGAGCTTTATAGGTCTCCACCTTCCCGTCTGTGCTACTCTGATCCTTTTGAAAAATCTATTCACACCCAATGGATTTTATTCCTTCAGATGAATCATCTAGTGTCCATACACTATTGATTTTCATGGACTTCAATTTTGATTTAATGGCTTCAAGCCACTTCTCAGAGTTAGACCACTGCATTGCATTTACTTTAATGGGCTTCGAGTTTGATCTAATCAAATTCGGTTCTGTAGGTTTACTAGATTACGTCGGTTCATTTTCTGCCTGTCAAACTTTCAAGTTCAACTTGATAGGCATCAGTTCCTTCTCTAAGGAACTCCTTTCCAAAAGGAATGCCCTACTGCTGATGAGCATCTTATGTTCTTCAGTATGATAGAATTAGTAACCCTTAAATAACTATTGGACCATGAACCAAGTTTATCTGTATGCAAATCTTTGACATAGACCGATCAACTCCAAACCCAAAGGTGAGAGAGTCTAGGTCTATGCCTGATCCATATCTCATATGGAATCTGCACAACAAACTTACTCAGTATATTTTCAAAGTAAAACAAGTAATCACACAAGAGCATAGTCCTGAAACAAGCAGATTAGTGAACTCTATCGTGGATTGAATCATGTCTAACAAAGTTCAACTTCTCCTTTCAGATACACTGTGTTCTGAAAAAGAATCCACTGAGAGAGAATCCAATTCTCTCCTAGATATGTCATCCTTTTCATCGTTTGAATCATTTGAATATTTCAAATGATTTGGTCATATGCACCCATGCCCAGATAGGTCTTCTGTAATGAAATATTAATATCTTTCTCTGATACTTAAGTTCATAGGTCTACATACATCACTATGATGAGACTTAGAACTTTATCAGCTTCTTTACCTTTTCTATTAAAAGGTGACTTTGTCATCTTTCCAAGAAGATAAGACTCACAGGCTATCAATGATTCACAATCATTGATGTTGAGGTTTCTCTCTCAATCTAATCCGTTTACCTATTCTTGTCAAGATGACTCAGCCTATAATGCCAAAGATAGATATTCATGATATTATCTAACTTGGGTGTGTACATTACACTTAACAGAGTGTGTAAATATCATTTTCTTATTGTCTATTTATTATTGTAACATTATTCATAATAATACCACAATAATCTTTCTTTATGAATGATGATCATCTTTAGCCAAAAGGCCAACAAAGATTATAAACAATGGACAATAGTAACAATTACTTTAAATGATAATATTTGAAAATAAGCTCTACAATTTCTAAAGTTAGGATTGGAATAAGACTTCCATCTCTAACATTCAAGAATTTTTCACCATTTTTAAATATTTTACTTACTTGTAGTCCTAGCAATAAATTGCATAAAATCATCGGTATCTAATACCTAGGTAGTGGAATTACATAGAGAAACTTTAAGGTGTTATCATATAACATCCTTGATAAGCAACCCTTGCTCCTTTCTCTTGTTCAGCCTATTATGGTCAAGGGAAGCAAGATAATTCTTCTTCCTATGACCCTGTGCTTATGCCTGATTTGGATTAATTTTGGACTAATTGATTTGACTAGACTAAGAAGCTCTAATACGAACCCATTCATACTGCTGAACCAAATTCAACTTTCGATACTAATTAACGAAGTTGGATCCCATAAGTCATCACTGTCTAACAGCGATTGGAGTAATTAAGGTTTAGCCTTATTTTGAGAAAAGAGAACAATGACCTAAAGTATATGAATTATTTTAAGCTTAGAGACTTGAACTTTAGTCTCAAAATTCTCCCACTATTTTATTCAAATTGGTAGCCTCTACCTCTAATTCAAAAAATTATTTTAATTTTTTAGTAGGTACTAGAATCCATAAAGACTACACACAAGCCCGACTTTGATCGGCCAACCCATGTGCATCTACAGGTAGGTTCATTAACCAATTGTTTCTTCAAACAACTTCTAGTAATTTAATTTTACCCCAGAAACCTAATCAATAGGCTTTGGCCTCCATTGTAAGGATCCGGTTAGGTCCAACCATTAACATGACCATACTTGGTGCATCTAACCAATAAATGATTAAGCCCAACTTTGGTTGGCTAACCTAACCACCATTAGAGAGACACATCCAAGTCATCATGTGATGAGTGATAATTTCATTAGTCAACAAGCATCAGGCCTTTGGGTCTGCAATGATTATTGAGTTAATAGACTCATTATCAAACACCTTAATGGGAAGCTATGACTCAGTTATCTCCATAACTTTATCATTTTAAGGACTTAATAATTTTAGAAGATTTAAAATTATCAGTGATTTAAGAATAGAAAAGACATGGACCAATTCGCTCCCACTGACTTCATCAAGTCAAGTCCTCCCACTGACTTCTCAAGTCATTAACAAGGACTAGGATCAAATTTGGTCCATGGGCACCTAGATCAGTCTCACTGAATGAAATCAGACTCTCTAATTTTCTATGTGACATGGGTTAGCACGAATCAATGAGCAACCTAATCAAGACCTGATTAACCACATTGGCTAGGTAAGTATGATCGATGGGAGGGTCTGCCAATGCTTGCCTTAGACACCATAAGAAATGGCCAGGTAAGCATACTCCCAATTAAAAACCACCGATCAAGTTTATCTTAGACACCAACTGATTTATCAGTTTTGATTTGGTCTGCCTAAAGACTCGGGCTCAGCCGCTGAGCCACGATCAGTGTCCATTTGTTAGATATATGGACTTTGATCAACTACAACTATTGAAGTGATCTATAGAAATGACCTAATCCTAATTAACTTTTAATTAGGTTTGATTAATTTCTTAACTTAGTCCATATTTAATCTAACCCTAGGTCTAACCCAGTTAATGATCTGATCAAAGCTAACCCATTACCCTTTAACCCAAGTTTTTTAAAATTATCTTAGGATCTTTAAATCACAAACCTAGATCCTAAATAATTACTTAATTCTTTTAATTAAGTTCATGGCTGAGGGTTGGGGTTTGACATTTTGAAAAATATTTTCAACTTTTGAAAGGTTTAATACAATCTAGTGTTGTTTCACTAAATAGGTCGACTCATTTCAAAAATGGGCCGGCTTATTTCACTAACAAATACTAACAATTAAAATCAGTCAAAAATATAATTCAGCCAACTTTTCAATCGAGCTGGCATGCTGGTCGAGCTGGCTTAATGGTCGAGCCGGCCCGTTCAGCAAATAGAACCTTCACAAGATCCTGTTCTAGGTTGATTTTAATCTATGTACATTACATAAAAATTTATGAAATAAAATAGACTTAATCTAAAATATTCATGACAAGATTTATTTAAACTCTTTTAAATTTTTTAGATTGTAACATACCAGGACAACCTTTGCACTGTAAGGGGTAAACCTTACAGTAGGACAACCTACAGTCCGTGCAATCATTATTTTATTTTTTAAATTTATTTTAATATAATTATGAATATATTATAAAAGAATCTGACTCTGATACCACTATTGGAAAAGGAGCAGGATTTCATGCATGAATTTCAAAACTTTTTTAAAATATAACACAGTGGAACATGTAAATTAAATAATTTAATCTATAAATGTATGTAATCAAATTACTAAATCCTACAATTAGAACCCATAACATGTCATATTGCATTTATAAATTAAAAAATAAAAGATTTGATATTGATCAAATCAATATCCTAGATCTGAAATAGTTTCAGATCTAAAATCTAGATCATATCTAGATAAAAGAAGAGATCAGATCTCTTACCTTCATGCAGGTTGAGAACTCCATGGTTAATTTTCTTTGTTATCTTTGGAGCCGCACATGCGTCCGACCTCTACAGGTGATCCACATGAGGCTACAACAAAATTGGAGGTTCGTCGAACGAAGATTCGCTCGAAGTGCTAGTTTCTTGCAGATCCCTCCGGATGGTTAATCTAAAAAATATTCTTCGAATCTCTTGGACATTCCAAGAGATGAAGAATATGAGCAGGAATAAGAGAGAAGTCAAACTTTTTGACCTCTCTAAAATCAAAATTAATATTTAATAGAAAAGGATCCTAAGAGAAGATAGATCTTCTCCTTCAGTACATCAACAATTGATATCCTGAAAATATCTCTATGCTGAGACTTGAGAAGATCTTCTTCTCTTAATATTTTTTTAGTTTCTAGATCTTAAGATATCTGATTTTTTTTATAGAAAAATCTCATAATTTATGGAGAAGAAGAGTTCTAAAAGAAACCTTAAGAAAAGACCTTTTTTTTTTTCTTCTTCTTCCATCAGAACATGATCATATTATGTCCAAAATAAGATCACCATGCTCCAACTCTTTGAAGCATGAATTCACAATGCCATCCCTCTTTCTCTTTCAAATTTTTTATCATATAAAAAGATATAAAATAAAAATATATTAATATGAAAGAAAAAAATAATAAGAGAAGACAATCTTCTCTCTTACCTTTCTCTCTACAAGATATCAACCTTTGATCTCTTGATTGAAGACTTTTCTCCAAGAATTTTTGTATCTCAAACCACCCATGTAATCTATTTTTATCTCTCATATTTTTATCACATAAAAATATAAAAACAAAGAAGAAAAAGTATGAAAGAAAACCAATAAGAGAAGACAATCTTCTCTCTTACCTTTCTTCTCTACAAGACATCAGCTTTTGATCTCTTGTTAGAGGACTCTCCTCCATGGATTTTGATGTCTAAAACTTCTCAGGTCTTTCTCATTCTTCTCTGATATTTTTCTCAATTTTTCACAAATTTTTGACTCCTATATCATGGCATATGGGGCGGCCTCCTTTTATATGGCAGACTAGGTCATAAGACCTAGTCTAACAAGGAGTCCTTGGGGCATCCAACTCTTGGACGCCCCCTATCTCATTTATTTCATGGATAGTATGAAAATAACCACAAAAGGGGCAACAAAAAGAATGATAAACATGGAAGAAGTTGGCACAAGAGAGGGAGGGAAGAGTCCTTGTGAAGAGGGACTCTTTCAAAAAGAGAAATAGGGTAAACCACTTTCCACAATGAACCAAATTAATTTTCATATTGAACCAGATCAAATCTAATTCAAATCTCTAAAATAAGTGATGTGAGATTACTTCTTTTAGATGTAAAAATTATAGAAAAATTATCTGAAATTAATTAGTGGGAGTGGGCTTTGATTTTCTTAGGTGGCGCAAGAGAAGATGGAATCCTAGTCTAACTAGGATTCTTATTTAGATTAGGTCAAATACTTTGAATCTAATTTAAATTAATTATAACCTAATTAATAATGATCCTAGTCTAACTAAGAGTCTAATTAAATCAGATTAAATCATATTTAATTTAAATCCTAACTTAATTAGGAATTAGGTGCATACAAGTCCTAGTCAAACAGGGACTTGTTCTCCCTTGCAATTAGCTTATCCAATAAATTAATTAGACTTAATCTAATTAAATCCAAACTAATTTTGATTGAATCATATTCAATTAAACTTGATCTCGATCTAATTGCTCAATCAGATTAAGCCAATTAGCAATCCAATTGCTAATGATCTTCCTACAACACATGCATTAGGTCAAACATCAATCACATTGATTGTTTAACCTTAGAAGAATTCTCAATCATCGATTAACCATCTGATTAGGTTACAACCTCTTATGTGTGTGACTCTATAGGTTCGAACCTAAATTGGTAGCACAGAAATCAATTTCTGTACCAGTCAAAGTAACCATCTAGCAATGGTTTCCGACGTCCAGATAGGTCGAATATATGCAAAGCAACATTCTAAGAATTCTGACCCATGGTTATCATATAATTCATCCTTTTGATCAATAATGCTCAAGATGACTTCAAGTATGCTGTCAACACTCATGTAAGTCATCTCTATTGTATCTTAAATTTTTTGCAAATCCCGTGACTCCTCACGAGGATTATCCAGGCCTAGGTTTTGCTAAATTGAAACACAGTGAGACATTCTCTTTCTGAAGTTAATCAGAAGTGGTCAATCTCATCTTGACTCACACATTGACTTCACAAGTACTTGACTGTATCCAAAAATTTTTCAAACTTATATTAAAAATATAGGCAGTCCGACACCAAAGCACAGTGAGTTGCTTGCAAGTCACTGTGGTGATCTCAGATCGGAAGGACACTTATACCCATTGATCTTAGCTAACTACTCTTTACAGTAGAGTATTACATTGGTCACGTTCTATACAGATATACTCCTACATCTCATCTGGATGCCATACCAGTGTCTCTACACCACTTGGTTATAAGGATAACCAATGCATATAGCATACAGTGACCTACACTTGATAAGTTATCATTCTTATTAATAACTTATCATTTGATCGTGAACAATTTAAGAACCATCCGATAAATCCTCTTTTATCAATTGATTATGGTTCTAAGGACTTCATCATAATTTAGGAGTTCATTTAAGGAAGATAGAACTTTTATGATGAACCTGCCAAATAACTATTATTATTAGATAATTCATATAATAATTTCAATCATCTACCACTTAGATGATAAGCTTTAGGACACATTTCTCAATATAGAGATACTAATACAAACATGTGGGTGCTCATAGGAGGATGAGTCCACTGAAGTGATCCATCATGAGAATTACAACTTATGGAAGTCTTACTTACATATCAAAGGATGGTTCTCTAGTGGGAGTAATACATATGATCCTTTGACCTGAGGCTACCACAGTACCTTATATATATGAATCTATATTTTGATTCATTTTCTATCATGACTTTCTAAGACATGTGTGAGGTGTTCTGAATATGGTGAAATATATATGGAGGTAGTGAGTAAGTCAACAAGGAATCGATTACTCTCGATAAGGAGAGATGTCATCCTATGTAATCTCATCAGTTGATGACTCAGAAAGTCTTTGATCAAAACAAGATAAAAATTTGAAATAGCTTCTAATATTTCATTAGTCAAGTCAGCATTAGTGAATAAAGATTCATTCGAATAAGTGTTAGGGTTTGATATTTTTTCATACCCATTACTTATTCAGGATGAAAAATGATCGAAGGATTGAATTGCATAATACTTACCACTAAGGATATTTTGATATTTGTATCAAAATATTTCATATCTTTCAGATAGACATGACATATTGCTATACGTCAATCATGTCTTATAGGTTTTCATAAATTAAAGAGATTAATTCATGAGTCAATTAGAGAAGGTTCTAATTTGATAACTCAGGTCTACATGGGTTTGACCTAAATCAATTAGATGGAGTCTAATAAAATCTGATCAATATGTATCTAGATCTACTGCTAGCTAGATGTGAAGCTCAATAGATCACACACATTAAAAAATTAATCAAAAATTTTATTTGAATCAAATTATGGGTAATTGGATCCTAATTAAGTGGCTAATTGACAAGTTAGCACTTATTGGTTAACTCTAGCTCCTATTTTGGTCAATATCAGTTCGAAACTAAAATTAAATTAATTAAAAATTAATTTTGATTTTCCTCTGATGTGGGCAGCCATCAGTTGGTGCCACTTGGCTCAAGAAGGCATCAAAATAATTAGAGTCCAAAGTAATATGGACTCTTACCTAACTTGGCACAGAATTTATGATTGATTGTTTTCTTTTTGGCATGAAGGAGCATGGAGAATCCTTCTTAATTGGGTTTATGACCCATGTGGCACTTCATCAAGCCCTTAATCAGTCTAGTACAGGTTTTAAAGGATTTGGTGGTCTGATATGGCGTGGAAGAAGGGAGGAAGCCAACCACGCGCGCGTGAAGTCTTCCTAAGGATGCTTGCAGTTTCTATTTTTTCATGGAGAAATAAGAAACTTTTTAAAGAGTTTCTTTAGTGATTTAAATCAGAAAAGAGTTCCATGCCACATGGCAAAAATTGGGATTTTTTTGATTTAAATCGGGATACTATATGCATCCTTCCATGAGAGCACATGTGAGGGAAAGAGTGGACTGGTGCTTTGTTTCGAAGATTCCTTATCTGATATGATTTTTAGTGTCGATAAGCCTCTTTATTTGGCAGTTAGAATTCACCATGGGATGCTTCTCGCACCCTCTCAATAATTATAAATAGGGGGTGGCATCGAGAGGAGAGGCATTCAATTCCACCAAGCAATCTTGTCTTGCTTAAGATAAGAATCCTCTCCTCCTCTCTCTCTTGCTCCCTAGATCTCTTAGGACAAGTCTTTCTAGTCTAATCTAAGTCTAAATAGGTTTAGGACAAGGCTCTAGAGGGTCTTAAGAGGTCTAGCCAAATCGTCTAAGAGCCAAGAAGTAGTCCAAGTCAGGTTCGGGAAGCAGTTGGCTAAATTGATCAAGTCAGGGTCAACTCGGGTCCGACGATCGGGTTCAGAAAGAGCATCTTTTTTAGCCAATTTCTGTGCGAATCTCTATTGGAGGGTATACACTTATGTACCTTGTAGAGATATTGAAAATAGTGATTGAGATATTTATAAAATTATATGTTTCATTTTATCATAGTTTATTAATTTGGTTGAATGCATCAAAGGGGATCCTGGGATTTAGGATTTCGAGTATTCTTAGGTTTTATAAATATTTTTGAAATCCAACCTTCCACTGCTTGATCAGAACCCAACAAGATCTTGAACTTATTGGACCGAAAGGTTGAACTGGTCCATACCGACAATAGCTCCAAAGGTGGAGCGGCTAGCGACCGAACTTCCAATGGCGATGTCTAAGTTTGTGGGTTAGGTAGGTTATTTGCCGGTTGAGAAGCAACAGCATTTGATTGGTGGGAAGATGCCCCATTGTGTGGCACCATAGTAGTTTCATGGCTCTCTCCTCTCCTTCTTAGAGCGGGCCTATCTCTTTCCTCTAGCGCCAATCTATTGCGAAAGATTTCTGACCGTATACGGAGATGGCTGGAGCAAATTAGAGACTGTTAGAATGATATTTCTGCAAAATAAGTCTCGATCAAAATTGGCTCCAGTGAGGAACCTCCGATGGTCAAGTTAGGAATCTGGCACAACAGAGGAGAAAAAGAAAAAATCACAAGAGAGCATAAGTATGGTGGGCACACACACACATACCTGGGGGTCACTTCTTTATCTCTATTTATAGGAAAATTGATGATGACGATGGGCTATACAAGTCATGCCACATGCATCGCTGTCAAGCAGACTTTTATCCGATGTGCTATCGGTAGGGAAGGTGACATGATGTGGGCTTAACAGACGTGTTGGCGGCGAGTAAAATGGTGCACCAAGATGATATGTCCTGACTCAACGTGTTTAAATAAGAATCATGATTAGTCCTTCGACATATTTTTTAGATCAATGGCCGCAGTCTGATTTCTCCCTTGATGCAGAAGTTTGGGGCCAACAGAAGTCCCTACCATTAGATAGAGGGTGTCGGCCAGAGGGGGTTGGTCAGTTTGCCTGGACTCACCCATCCATTGGTTGATGGAGGTCGAGATCAGTGGTAGGAGTGTGGATACCGAAGGGCTGTCTATGAGGTCCTGTTTGGAGGGTCAATATATTAGGGGCCAACCTTGTCGGAATGATAGGTTATAATCGTAAAGGACCCAAGGTCCAATTAGGAGTAAGGATCCGCTCAGAATCCCTGGGGATAACACCAAAAATGAGCTTCCCCTAACTTTGAGCTTGATGTCCAGGCGATCCATTATCCCTACATTCCCTAAGAGCCCCCTCTGCCCTCCCATTAATAGGGGGAGAAAGGTCAAATGAGGGGAGATGGAAAGTCGTTCCAACTGCATCCCATCACACGGAGCTGCGTGGCATGCAGTCAATCAAGGGTGGCCACATGATGTGGGTTTATCCAGTGTGTGGGTTACAAGCGGAATGATGATATAGGATGGTGTACCCTGACTTGACTTATGCAGATAAGAAGCCATAATTAATGTACTTTGATCCGCACTTTAGATGGAGGATCATTGTCCGGTGTATCGAAGTCTGAGAGCTGGTGGACACCCATGTCGCTAGATGGTGCCGGTCATGAGGATTGGCCTATCCACCGGGATCGACCTCTTCATTAATTGATTGCAGTAGGGATCAGTAATCGAGGGAGAAATGCATGGGAATCTACCTAGAATGCGCCATCCAAAGTTAGCAGGGGGTTGGATAAGTGAGGCTCGGGGAAGAATCAGCCTCCCTATGCATGATAAGTTGTAATAGTATATGATTCAAAGACTGATTAGGAGCAAGGATTGACTCAAAATCTTCAAAGATAGTTGGGCCTCCCTTGGCTCAATGCCTGACGACCGTATGTCACTTTCGGGTAGACCGACTAATGTATGGATTGGTTAAGGCGCTAGAAGCTATGGCTGAGTTGGGGGTTGGTGCCTCAACTTTGGTTAGGGTCCTTTCTCCAGGGGGGATTAAAGTCAAGGATGAAAGGACAAGGGATCATTACGATCGTGTTCCATCACATGGGATCATGTGAGGTATTTAAATACCTCTGACAGTGGCCATAAATTCACTCGACATGCGGCTGACCATAGAAAGGAAGGTATTGCGACATGGGCTTGACTGGTGCATGGTTGATAAATGGAATGATGCGACTGGACAATAAAGTCCTATGGGTCTGCACAGATGGAATTAATTGGCATTTTCCAATTTAGATTTTGGGTAGAGATCATCCATCCGATCCTTGATCATTCTCTGAAGTAAGCGATCGAGGGTTCATATCCTTTGGTAGTACACTAGCTGCGAAGATTGGAACGGATGAGGTGACGCCGAACCCTTAGGGATCATTTTGCCTCATCGCTAATGAGGGGGATCTCCAGTCCGAGTGGAATACCTCTCCCCCACGGTAGTAATATTTTTGCATATCATCTGACAGGACCTCTTTTTTGATCTGCCTTTGGTTTCGTCTTAACATTATCTCAATCTTTTCTTCTTTTGGACATTTTTTTGAAATACCTAGTTGGCAAATTTCTGGACTAATTATCAATAGAATTTAGATAGCACTCAGGATACAACATATTAGAGAAAGTCACCCGCCACCCAACCAACAAGTTCCTTCCTCAGCGGGCCCCATGTCGCATGTTTTGATTGGCTGGATGAATTCATCACGATGAATTTCTCTCCTGGAAGTCTTAGAAGATTAATATTACTAAATTCAGATGCCACGTACGTCTCATGCACACAAGCCCTACACCTGCAAGGGCTCCAGCCTCCAGATGTATATGGTCGTACCCACCACCCACTTCAACTACAAGGCAGGCATGCAGTGGCTTTTCCTATAGCCCACGAATGCATCATATCATGTTTGATATAGAGGGCTTCTTTTGGGTCTTATTAGCACCTCTGGTTTTGGTGAGTCCAAAATCATTTTCATACGGGCTGAATGATATCGATCATTCATCGTTTTGACGTGACACAGCAGCGACCTTCGGCATTTCTCTTTTTCTCAATCGATTGATTGTAGCAGCCACCTCTTTTAAGTAGCAGATCTTGTACAAGGAGCACCATCGATATGTACACTCCCAAGAGAACTACAAAACTAGGCCACGATGGAATTGCTCAGGAATAATCATAGTGGGTTTTTATATAGAATGTTAATAGATAGAAATGTGCCCCAGACACATTGTTTAATTTTCATCTGGTCCCATGGATACCAGAGCAGCATGGTAATCACAGAGACAGACTACTTTTGTAGTAACATTCCATTTGGTTGGTATTGTAGGTAACCCATATCATATTAACTCATCATCCTGCGCTCCCCAGAGCTTAATCACTGTCGGTGCATATATGTAAAGTTACATTATTATTCTGTTTCTTTTTTTGGGGGGGTACACAGATCGTTATTCCTTTAACCAAGTTCGTGACTTGGAGTTATTCCATGGAGCTCCCAAGGAGGGAGTTTTCTTTATTTTGGGTAAAATGAGGGAGCATCTTTGCTCGCTGGAGTGAGTATCTCCCGTGCCCCCTGCGGAGAAAATGATTGGAGTGAAACCCCCCAATTCTCGGGGCAAATTATGGGGTGGCAGTGTGTTCGTAAAAGCCCACCAAGGCGATCGAGGATTTTCTAGGGATGGAGGGGCCCTCCAACTCTCGGATTTAGGGCTCTTGCAACCCCATCCCTTAACCCATCCAGGAATATTATTCGCTCTTTTTTATTTTAATAATAATTTCATGCTGGACTGGAATGAAGGGAAAACAAAGGGTGCATATAGATCCCATGTGCTCATCTTCAAGCCAGAGAGTATTGCGGTAGATGTTTAGAGGGTGGGTCCTCCGTGTGCTTTTGTATCATTGTATGTCTGACAGGTGGTTCAAATCAAATGGAAGTGAGGGAAAAATCATGTATGAGAGGGAGGCTCATACCACATGGAAGGGGGGCCGTCCGGAGCTCAAAAGGCAACAGAGGCAGAGATAGAATGCCAACCATGTGACCAGCTGCCGAGAGCTTTGCACTTTGCCCTCCATCCCTCCCTTTTTATTTCCTTTTCTTCTTCTGTATCACATGCTGGCGGTTCATGGCACCTGCTGATCAAGGCAGCATCAGGATATTTTGCACAAGGTCCTGCGTTGTGGTCACCTCCCATCCAGTGGGGCCATGGTGCTAAAACTTAAAAAGAGCAGCAAAATATTTTTATCAAAGATAGCCACGTCAAGTTTTGGTACTTCTAAATGAGTCCCAACACCACACGTCCAGCATAGCAAGCATCTTAGAAAATCATTGTGATCTCAAAACTGCTAGGAATAACCTTACTATGAGCGGTGAGCTCTTGTTGTCCTAAGCTCCTTACCTAATTTATGCAAGCAAATGAAGTTAGCCATGATACATAATGAGAATATTGAAATATTTTCTGGTTGGGTGCATCATCTTGAGCTTGTGAGCTTGAGATAGTACACCCAGCAACAAATTCTAAAACTACTTTTTTTGTTGGAGCCCGCCAATGCAAAGGCATTCAGGCATGAGTGCAGGAGATAGGGTATAATTTTCCTGTGAGGTGGGATATTAAACATTGCACTAATTGAAGGTAGGCTTGCCGAGCATCATAGAGGCATGTGTGGAGCTAAGAAAGGTAAGTCAAAAAATGAAGTGGTACACCTGTGGCAAGCATGGCCATTAATTTCCCTCATGAATGCGTGAAGTTAAAGCAAGTATTCATCAACTTGAACTCTCATTTTAAAGTATGTATGCTCGTATGTGCAACTCGTCCAATCTATCTCTAATTGCATTAGAGATATCCGATCAACTAGGCATGTAGCTCGAAACCAAGCAGGGTTTGTGGATATCGTTGAGATCCAGCAAGGAATTACTGTGTCTTCATAGGGAATATCAGTAGAAAAAAATTACCCATAGGAGTTGGTACCCAACAACTTAAGATGCACATAGGTTTTATGTTACACCTATATTCTCTATACACCTGGAGATCGATGAAACTTATTTTTAGTATTAATCTTGTTGAGACTTATTTTTTCTATTAGTTTCAGTAATAATAGGCTCCATATTTACTTGGATTAGATGTTATATGGACATGAACACTTATCAAATAATTCTTTTATATTTGAAATCAATATTTCTTCTTATTCTTTGTTTTATATCGCTTCTCATGTTGATGTGATTTTTGAATCTATGAAATAGCATGCTAGACTTAACCATATTAGGCAATATAGGATGGCAAGTTTAGTTAGAGATCTTTTAAGCTCATTTGCTAATCTTGCCTTACAAGTATATCAGTCATGTTTGGCTAGAAAAGCAATAAAAAATTTTTTGAGTGGCAGCAAGAGCCTCTTTACCACTAGAGCTAGTCTATTTAGATATATATTGACCACCAAATATTAAGGCATGCCATGATGTAATCTATTTTATTACATTCATAAAAGTCTACATGTGATACAGTTTTTCTATTTGATTTCTTACAAGTCAAAAGTATTGGATTAAACACTTCTTAGAAGAGGTTGCTAAATAAAAAGGAGAAGATTGAAAGCTCTAAGGACTGATCATGGATGCAAGTAATTGTTTGTGTAAAGGAATCATACCTTGTTAGATATGGTTATGCTAATTATAGCACATGCTAATTTTTCTATCAATTTTTGAGAAATTCATTTTTGATTGCATCCTACACCCTTAACCATATCCCCTCAAAATCAATCCCATTCATCCTATATAAGCTCTTGACTTGTAGAATATCAGAATTAGCCTAGTTTGAGACCTTGTGGTGCAATTGGTTGTGTTCATGTATCTCCCATTCATATTGGGAAACTTGAATCTAGACGAAGTGCATATTCACTATCTCGAACACTCCAAGGATTAAATTGTGGTGTATGAACTAGCAGATGATAGGATGACTGAGATTGAATCACATAATTGTGGGTTTCATTGAGCATGCATGATTTTTCAAGTAGAGATCAAATGAGAAGAAAATTTGAGTTTTATGAATTGGTTGGGTTTGATAAAGTTACTATCCATTTTCTTAGAGAATATAGTATTTATCATGGTAATGATGATCTTATAATTGCCGAGGATAGTGGGACTAACTTGCTGCTTAGTGGGAGTATACCAATTAGCAGGAGTATACTAGTAAAAAGATAATTCTCTAGATCTTCATTTGCATAGAAGCAAAGTGGAAGTATCCCTTGTCATCATTTTGAGATTGAGGAGAATCTTTTATATAAGCTCTACTTGATGTTGATGATCTATCTTTTTCAAGAAGATGTTATCAACCTACTTGCAACAGCATGTTACAATGCAATGTGAGATTAATATTATCGAAAAGAAACCAAGTAGAAGAAGAGCAAGCACATAGCTAATGGATTAATTGACAAGTATAAGGCCCATCTTGTGATGAAAGCATACAACCAACAAAAAGGTATAAATTATGATGTGACACTATCTTCATGTTGAGATTTATCTCAATTCTTGCTCTAACTATTGTTGCATATTTAGATTTAGAGCTCTTTTAAATGGATGTTAAAATTGCATTTATCATTGGAGAATTAGATAAACAATTTGTATAGATCAATGTATTTGAGATTAAGGGATAAGAGTATAAACTTTGGAAGCTCAAATATTCCATCTATGGTCTAAGACAACCATTTAAACTGTGGTATCTCAAATTTTGTAGAACCATTATCTCTAATATGGGTTTATGATCGATGATTGAGGAACATCATTACGTGTATTTAAAGAAATCCAAGAAAAGCATGCTTATCCTTTTTTGTACGTTGATGACATTTTATTGCTTAGAATGATGTTGAGATAGTAACCACCACTTAAAAGTGGTTATCCTCTAATTTTAAGATGAAAGACATTAGTAGAAAGAATTTCATGTTTGGAGCTAAGATCCTGAGGAAGATACTTAGCATTTTTGGATGCATAATTCCAAACCTATTGGCACTCATATTGAAAAGCAACATACTTTGACCTTGATCTTTGCCCTATGACTAATTTCTAAAAAGAAATAGATGGCAAAGATGCCATGTGTGAGTATTATTGGAAGTTAGGTATATGTTATATTCCATACTCCACCTAATATATACTTGCTGTTGGATTGGTTAATCATTTCTAGACTATTGCAGGATTTGTTTATTTGAAGGGGATAAAGAGGATTTTGTAATATCTTCATGGCAATTACATGCTATGCTATCATGATGGAGATCAGCATCTAAGATGATACGGTAATGTAAATTAGGAAGAGCATAAATCTACTTTAGTTATGCATTCTTACTCGATGATGATGCTATCTCTTAGAGCAACAAGAAACAAATCATATCTTATCCATTATGAAGGCTAAGTATTTTCTCATCTTTAGTAGTATAGGAGGTTATTTGGTTGAGGAGATTCTTTCTATAGTTATATATAGTCGTGGCTCATATAGTTGAACCTATAATAATCCATTGTGATAACAAGGTTGCCTTGGCTCATGTGAAGTAATTTTATATTATGGGAAGATCAAAAACATCAACATTCATTTTTACTACATATGGGACATCGATGCACATTGTAAGGTAGTCTTGGAGGATATTTTGATGAAAAGGATGCTTGTAAATCTTTTAACTAAGCCTATAACTAGGGATGCCTACTAGACTGATGTTATGGGTTTGGGGCTTCATAGGTTATGATTTGTATCCTATTTTGACCACCTTGTTGAATATTAGTGATTGTTGTCTCTGCTTTTGATCTTTTTTTAGTTAATCAATTGAATTAATTTTTTATGTGATACAATTGATAATCTTCATACACTATTATTATGAATTGATGGTATGTCACTAGGCAAAGGTTGGCATTGTCATCCTTGGTGTTAGATAGCAAGTGACATCAGATATTGAAAATCTCAATATCCAGGAGATGCTTAAAGGGTTTCTTTATATGGGATAACGAAATGCTTGAAAAGTCAACTATAAGATCTTGATTAGCTGCTTGGCATTCAATTAGATTGAGAAGCTCAGATTATAGACACTAATGTAGTGACTAGACTCAGATTCACACTAGATTTATTGTGTTAAATTTCTATTTACGTAAGAACTCCATTGTACATCATACCACATGTGCTGTAATGATAACCTTGTGAAGAGTAGTGGCTGAATGGATCCTTATTTTATCATTATGCGATAAACTCTAAAGATCATCCTTATGATCAGCTTGCATTCTTTGTAACCCAAGATCATGTCATGAAATGGAGGTTTGATGCTGCTATTCTAACCTGTTGTCCTATGATCATGATTTAATTAGGTTATATATATGGAGATGGTTGAGAAAGTTGTCAATCTAAAAGTAGAGGTGACAAATAGATTGATTTGGGTCAGATGCGAGTTGAATAAAAAATTGGCCATGCCAAGCTTGGTCTATTTTTTTTATAGATCAAAAATTTAGATCTGAATCTGACCTATTTACACTACAAAAAAAAAAAAAGATTTTTTGTGATGGTATTTACCATCATAAATAATCATTTACCATCACAAAAGAGTATTTGTGATGGCCTTGCGATGGCATTTTAACCGTCATCATTTCGACCGTAGTAAAAACTCTGTGATGAAGGAATGCTGCTATAAAAAATTTTTATGAAAATTTTTTACGACGATAATTGCTTACGTCATAAAAGGACATCATATAAGATGTATTTGTGACATTTATTTGCAACGAAGGATATTATTATAAATAATTTTTTCCTACGGCATATTGCCGTCGCAAATAAGTACTTTATTTTTACGACAACCATAGCCATCACAAATAGTGGTAGTAAAAATTTTTTTATTATAGCACTCCACCATTGCAAATAGTGATAGCAAAAATATTTTTTTTTCTTACAGCGCTTTGCCGTCACAAACAGTGGTAGCAAAAAAAAAAAAATTTTTACAGCACATTACCATTGCAAATAGTGATAGCAAAAAATTTTTTTATTATTTTTAATAAATCATTTACGACAGCAAATATCATCATAAATAATATAAATTATATTTTTATTAATTTTTTTTATTTTTTTTATTTTTTTATATAATTGTGCCTGTGAACTTGTAACTATTATTGATACACCTATTTATCAATTGGAGAGAAAATAAAGTATAATACTCAAATATTAAAAATAAATCCATTCAACCAAAAATAACTTGAAATACATTATTCAATATTAAAAATTTATCCAAATTTTGTTTAAACATAACATAAGTATTCAAGTACATGTCCATTGTCAAAAATATAATAAAAGGTAAAATAGAACATGAAATTTACTTACTTCATCTTCATGGAATTGTATCTCAATCTGAAAATAAATAAAAAATATATATTAGTTTAATGGCTGGTCTAGGTACCAAACACCGAAAGGTAGAAACAAAAACATATTTCATATGAGCTATTTTAACTTTTTTGATTTATAAATTTTTTTGACAGTATAATAAATAAATAAATAAATAAATAAAATTAGATTTAACTTTTTGAACCATTTAGATGAGAGATTGATTCAAATACTGTTAGAACAAGGGTAAATATGATTTCATTTTTTATAAATCTGGATGTAATGCACCTTAAGCAATTGATACTGCCTATGTTTTCTTTAGAAGGACACTTGGACAAATTTTTTGAAATATTTTTCTCTATTTTGCTCCTTGTAAAATATTTAACAATAAAACTATTAAAAATGATAGTTCAAAGAAAAATCCGGACAACAAGAATGTCATCACAAACCTCATCAAGCATCTGGGTGAATCTCTCATTTTCTGATGCATGTGTTTGGTGAGCACTAGATGCATCTAGAACCTATATATTATAAAAAATTGAAAGATATAAAATTAATTATAAATAATAATCAATTAATATATAATATAAATCTAACTAGATAAATAAATCATACCTATGCACTACTGGATGGCACCGAATGATGAGTATCTATTGGGCTGTGCGCAAAACATCCACTCACCATGTGAGCACGCATCTGATGGAGCTGTTCCTCCAAGTAGAAAATTTTATCATCAAACTCAGTCCGAAGCTCATCTCGAATCCTCCTAATAGTCTCCTTTGATGGTGTTTGAAAAGATTGCTCATGCAAACGTCGCCTTGTCATGCTTGAACTCCAAGTACGCATTCATCCATGTCCATCTTCTCCCATCACCTCCACAAAGATATGATTTTTTAGTTCTAATGTGCACTCGTCCTCAGGTACCTCCTCAAGTCGTCGTTTCATCTCCTCTTATAATAAAAAATTATAATATTGATATTACTATGTAAAATATACTATATGTAAAGAGAATTTAAATTATGCACTTACAATACACTCTTATGCATCCGCATCAATAACACCCTACTTTAAAATATGTGTTCTAATAAACACGCTTAGTCGATCTGTTTCTAATCCCTCTACTTCCATCTATTAATATAAATAATCCAGATATATATAAGAATTTACACTAGAGTTATATTTAATATAAACTTATAATATTCTAAATATACATTTGCTCTAATAACAGAAAATGAAGTTCTCCCTGTCTTATGCAAGCTTCCCAACATATTCCTATTATTTTTGTTTCATGCACACTATGCCTACAAAAGTTATTAATGTAATTAAAAATATAATATATTTTCATTATATGAAAAGAAACCAATCACAAAAGAATGAGTATTTGACATCTTCTTGTCCGCAATAACGAACTAGTGCCTCCCACTGATCAGCTTTCATACGTGGAAGAGGTCTAGAGATAAGATTTTCTTTCCTCTGGTGCTCATCATAGTAATGACACTCGATATAAGATTCCTCCACATCTCAACAACCGACCTTAAACAGTTTTCTCTATATTCATTAAGGGCATCTGTGTTATCCTATAAAATTAAAATTTAACAAAGTTAGTAATCATATAAAATGTATGAATATAAAAGATGAGAATTATTTCATATATAGATTTCTTCCTATGTTTAACAATAAATATTTAATGTAGTTTTTTTGAATGCTACTACATTAAAAACATAACCATTGAAAAAATTATGCTGCTACATTAAAAAGATGGGCAACCAGTAATTTGAAATTCCTTCGATTTTGCACCTCTTTCCAAATATAATCTAGAATTAAATACATAATTATAAAATAAAATTTATAAATATATTTTATCTGTACCTCTTTCCAAATGTGATCTAGAATATGCTGGGGTATTTTTGTCTAAGATGCATATATCAATAGGATATATGTCCTATTTTTCGCTATTACTCTTAATTAACTCTTGAACTTACTTATATTAAATCTACAAGATTACATATAAGCATCAAATACCAAAGAAAACTTTTGACCTATACCCCAAAACTCAATACCGTGAGCTGTGCCTCGACCTCTTCATCTAAAAGTTGACTAACTCGAATAACCTAATTAGTATCCCAATATAATAATAAGATAAGATAGTACCATGATTTTAACTTTATATAAGTAGAATAAGTGATTTTACCTGCAACATCTGATGACTGTGGCTGAGATAATATGGTCTCTGATCACTGTCTATCTGATTGAGTATTATGTGCTGAAAGTGATTGTTGCTGTGACTCATCATGACTGGACTGAGATGATGAATAAGCCTGTAATCTATCCAATATGGATACACCACGTGTCCTCTTTTGAGCCATCCAACATGTAAAATATAAAAACTAAGCATCATCTTCATCTTAACTAACAAATGAACAATATTAACTAACAAAAAGTAAATATAAAAAGTAAACATAAAAAGTAAATATAAAAAGTAGATATAAAAATATAAAGAGGATACAGAATTTAATTAACAAATGAACAATAATAACTTACATACAAATTTTCACAATTAATAAGGGTCATTCATTTTTATCCATCTCAACATCATCATCGATGGATCTCATATCATCTATAGTTGTTCCATCTACATCTTCTCTCACCTAATGAACATCATCATCATGAGTATATATTGTCTCATCTAAATATTGCTCGTTAAAAGGCTCTACTTAAGGTACTGTTTTAATATTATTTGAATCATCCTTTGAGTACATATCAAACAAATCTTTAATTGTCATCTTGAGAACAACACTCCATCCTGATTCTATAGGATCTGGAATATAGCATACTTGTTATGTTTGACTTGCTAGAATAAATGGTTCATTTAAAATATCATTGTCATTATATAAAAGATGACTAAAATTGACAAGTGTCATCTTAAACTCATCTGTCTTCTTTCCCTTGATATCATCAATCCAATCACACTTAAATAGTATAAATTACATATCATTGGTATATTGAATCTTGATAATATCTGTCAATTTTTTGTAATAGGTTATATCTCCAATACTTGTATGTGCCTTGATAACAATATCATGGCTTTGAGTGGTTCTCTTGTTATCCTTATCAAGTTTGCGAAATCAGAAGTCATTGATGATATATCCACCATAATGTCATACAACTTGGTCCGGATCTCTAGCAAAATGCTGAATTTCAGATGTTCTTACCTATATTCATTTTAATACATAAATTTTTAAATTATATAAAAATTAAATAATAAATAAAAATTTTGAATTTGAGTTATTAGAAAAAATTACATATGATTACTTATATGCTCTCTCAACCATGTAGGAAAAGTTGATAGATGGACCTTTTCAATTTGATCATCTGATGAACGAGGCATTTGTTTTCTTAAATACTCAATGTGATTCCTATAAATATTATAAACAATACCTTTAATAAGTATAAATTTGTTAGTATATCTTATAAGTTGATCATGAAACTTACATTCGATTGAAAATTATGGCATCAACATTTTGCAACACATAACAATGAGCTTGCTCCCATGTGACTTCGTTAATATATATTTTAGCTCCCTTTCCAATGGGGCAATCCAAATTATTTCCACCATCATTATTTCGAATCAATCAATTTGACCTAGTTTCAACATCTTGTAAATATCTTGAACAAAAATTCATATACTCTTCCATCAGATATCCTTTAGCAATTGAGCCTTCCGGATGAGCTCAATTATGCATATAAAGTTTGAGCATAAGTAGATACCTATATAGATATAAATTAAATAAAATTTATATAATAATAAATTAAAATTAGAAGAGTATGGCATGCTTCATTTTATACAAATAATATTACCTTTTAATAGGATATATCCACCTAAATTGCACTGCTCTAGCAATGAGTGCCTCTTCTACTAAATGTATAGATAAATGCTTCATTATATTAAAAAATAAAGTTAGAAAGATCTTCTCAAGATGGCAAAGTGTTAAAGCAATACGACCTTGAATATACTCTAGGTTAGCCATCTTGTTCACCTTTGAGCATAATTGTCTAAAAAAATTTGTTAACTCAATCAATACCTCAACCACATCCTTAGATAATGCTTTGTGTACAGCTACAGAAAGTAACTGTTGCATCAAAATATGATTATCATGACTTTTTAATCTCCAAATACTATGCTTTTTTAAATATACATAGCGACTGATATTAGATGCATAACTATCAGAGACTCTAACATTTTTTAGCACTTTTAGGAAGATATCTTTATCATCTTTGGATATTGTAAAATAAGCTGGAGGCAAATAAGTCTTACCAGACACTTGTTGTTGTGGATGTAATGCTTTCCTTATATCTATTTCTTGCATATCATATCGAGAATTTATATTATCCTTGGATTTTTCTGCAACCCCCAATATTATCTAAAGTACATTGTTACATATATTTTTCTCAATGTGCATGACATCAAGATTATGCCGAATCAAATTATGCTCCCAATATGGTAAATCAAAAAATATGCTTCTCCTTTTCCATCCAAACTTTTTTCCATCTGAAGTACTTTTTTTATTTTTTTCAATTTTTCTCTTTACAAGATCTTTCTTTTTATATTCTATGAGCACTCCATTCAATTGATTTAGTATATCAGAACCTGATAATTTAACAGGCCTCCTTCTATATTCTCCTTGACCATTAAAAGATATTCTATCTCTTCAAAATCTGTGAGTACTCGATAAGAACTGTCGATGCCTTCTATAATAAAATTTTCTTCCATGTGACAACCATGTTGATTCTGTTTGATTGTAACAAGAAGGACATGTAAGTTTATCTTTTGTACTCCATCCAGACAAGTTTGCATATGCAAGAAAATTAGTGATTGTCCATAATAATGCAGTATGAAGTTGAAACATCTCCTTTTTTGATGCATCATATGTAAGTATCCTTTTCTCCCATAATTCATTTAGTTCCTCAATCAATGGTTGTAGATAAACATCAATCTTATTGTTCAATCTTTTTGGCCCATCAATAAGCACAGAAAGAATAAAGAAAGGTTGTTTCATAGATATCCATGAATTATATAGCATTAGAACAACAGGCCAAGTGCTATGAGCTATAGACATTGATCTAAATAGATTAAACCCATCAGCTGCTAAATCAAGTCTAATATTTCGACAATCTACAGCGAAGGATGGATTTCGTTCATCAAAAATTTTTCAAGCAATTGAATCTGCAGGGTATCTTTGAATACCATCTTTTATTCGTTCCTTCTCATGCCATCTCATTAACTCTGTAGTTTTTGATGACATAAAAAATTTTTGCAACCTTGGCTTCAATAAAAAGTACCATACTTGTTTTGCAACAATCTGACTATTCTTAGTAGTATCATCATTCGAATCTCCTATAAATTATTTGTATCTAGAACTCTGACATATTTGACATTTATTATGTCCTTCATCTTTGTCTTTAAATAACATGTAATTATTGCGACATGCATCCCATGTCTCATAAGTAAAATCCAAATTTGTGGTGATTTTGTTTGCTTAATAATATGAATTTGGCAAGCGTACCCCTTTCAGAAATGCATCATCAGCAACTTTAGTAATAATGTAAATGACTTATCTGTCCATCCACTTAGCACTTTCAAATGCAGTAATCGAATAATAAATGATAGTGACATGAATTTTGTACAATTTGGATAAAGTAAACGTTTTGCATCTTCAAGAAGTCTAAAAAAATCTTTTATTTCTTGATTAGATCCCTCATGATCCTCATTCTCTATTAAATGATCAAATTTCATATTGTTATCTAACATTAAGATTTTAGTTGTCTTTTGTATCATTCCAACCATATCATCTTCCGTATTAAAAAAAATCTCTACTTCCACAGTCTTAGTTAGACCTAGTAGAATAGTATGTCTCTCCATGATAAGTTCAAATCTTATATATCATCAAGAAATCTTTTGTAATAATATATTGTTTCACCATATGTTGGTCTTTAAGAAAATAATTTTTATACTTCCTACATGGACAATAAATCTTTGCATCGTCTATCTGATTAGCATATGCAAAGTTTAAAAATTTATTGACCCCCTCAATGTATGTAGGTAAAGCCCTTTCTCACAAATCAATCCAACTTTTATCCATAACTACTGTCCACTGATACTATTATCCTTGTGTATTTCTTAAAAATCATATACAATAATTTTTTTATAAATATCAGAAAAGAATAAAATTTATAAAAGAACAAAATTTATGAGGATAAATATCAAAAAGCTATAAACTTTCTAGTAATGTGAAGATGATTTTCTAAAACAAAAGAATAGTAAAACACTAAGTAAACCTTAAGCAGAAAATTTTGACTTATAATAGCTTTTAAGAATATACCTATCGATCAAAAATTACATAGAATTAAACAAAATGACTTCTCTTTCCATACTATATTGATTCAGCTACTGCTTACTGGGAGATTTCTAAACCTAAACCTCATTGAAAAATAAAATATCTACAGATGAAACAAGTTACAGCAAGTAAACTGATGATTGAAACATAAGCAGATCAGGGGCCAATATTGAAATATGGGAAGCTTAATGTGAAACTTAGAGAATGAAAATCAGAAAAAAATCATAACTATGGGGAATCAAATCAATAGTTAAACTTCCTCTCTCACCACCCAAAGTAGATGAAATTAGGAACTCACAGACTGCTGGTTTTCAAGAATAAGATTTGCCATAAAATACAATGCTTGTGAAAACAATTTACATGACATAAGCAAAATAATGGAAAAACAAGACAACCAGCCATCTTAAGCAATGAGAGAACCATTGAACAAAACATATTTCTCTAATGGATCCTCTATATGCAAAAACTTTGTCATGGCCTCAAGGACTTCGTCAGAATAGCCACAAAAGTAAAACATCCTATCGCATAGCATGGAAGATAAATGAAGGGTAGGAGGTGAATAGATAAGATATGTTTAGCATCTAAATGATATCTTGAAGTTGGCTCAACAGAGAAGATAATTAATTGTTCACAACTAGGACCATTATAAACTTTTATAGATTTATAATATTTGATGAAAATCCAATCCAATACTGATAAACAAGTTGAGGTAACATGGAAAGATGTAATCCTCAGTGACATGATAGATATCACACAACTACGTATTAGCACGAGCGGGTAATTCTAAGTGATCTAATGAGCATGAATCAAGGAAACTGGACTAACAAGCATTTTGGTGACATAGTTTTATAAGAACGAAGCCAGAGAAGGGCCGCCTTGAAAGGAATATGTCCTACAAGTCAATCAAAATTTATATTTTGATAGATTTTTCTTATAATCTTCTAGACTCATATATTGATATTTTATAAATAAAAGATATTTTTTATCATATACTACATCTCACTTTTGTAATGATTATGATAAACTCCATAAATTAGGATAATAGATTTAGGATTATGATGAGATCATATCTATGAGATCTAAAATCTTAAAAATTTTGATTTAAAATATTTCTAGTCATAGGAGCATTAAGTAGGAGATCAATATTCTGGATAGACTAGCACTTCCTATGTATGCTCGATGGAGAGGATGGCTGATCTCATAAGCTACTTGTATGAGATACTAATACAACAAAGTGGATGCTCATTAGAGAATGAGTTCACTGAATTAATCTGACTTAAAAAATATCTTATGAAATTTACTTATCTATCAAAAGATATTTTCTTATAGTGAGAGTTGTGTATATAATCTTTTGACCTGAGTCTACCATATAACCTTGTATACATGAATCCATATTTTGGTTCATACTCATTCATGACTTAATCATATATGGGGTGTTCTGGATATGATGAAATGTGTATGGAGGTTATGAATAGGTCAATATGAAATCGATCACTCTTGGTAAGAGGAGATTGCATCTTACTTGCTCTGATCGATTGATGATTCAGGAAACCTTTGATCAAAGAAGAATAAAAATTAGAAAGAGTTTTTAATATTTTATTAATCAAATTATCATTTAAGATTAAGAAAAATATGAATATGATATTGAATTTGACATCATTCCATATTCAGAATCATATTCGAAATACAGGGAGATTACAGGATCGAATTGCACAATAACTTTCCACTGAAGGATATTTTTGATATTTTATCAAAATTTTATATCTTTCAGGTAGATATGATACGTTGTTAGACGTCAATCTTATCTTGTAGATTTGATCGAATTAAAGAGTTTAATTCGATCATCAATTAGAAAGAGTTCTAATTGCTAAAATTAGGTTAGCTTGATTGGATCTAGATTGGTTAGATTAAATTCTAATCAAATCAGATCAACTTACACTCAGATCCACTGCTAGCTAGATATGAAACCCAATGGGTCACATACAAAAAAAATTGATCAGGGGTCTAAATGGATTAGATCATATTTACAAAATAGACATGTTAGCACATGTTGCAATTCCTAGCTCCTTGTTTCGAATCGAATTTAAAATTGATTCCAGATTGAGCTAATTAAATTTAAATTTGTTGGGTATAAAATACCCCCCAGCCGAAGTTCGTGTCAGGAGTGACCCTCCAGGAATTCTACCGAAGTCCGACCTTCGGTGACATCTTTCCGAACCTCTCCGATGGCCGAGCCTCCGCAACATTTTCGAGTTCTGCCGACGGGTAAACCCCTGCCAATGTCGACCGGATTCTCCACGACGGACGAACTCCATCCAAGTGTCTATGGTGGTCGACCACCTTCTAGACTTCGTCCGGGCTCCCACGGGAGTCGAACGTCCGGGCTCCTATGGGAGCCAAACTTCTTCCCCGAACTCCAGCTACAGGTAGCCGGACTTCTTCCCCGAACTCCGGCTACAGGTAGCCTTCATTCGGGCTCCTACGGGAGTCAAACTCCTTCCCCGAACTCCGACTGTAGGCAGACTTCATCCGGGCTCCTACGGGAGCCGGTCTTCTTCCCTGAATAGGTAGACTTCATCCGAGCTCCTATGGGAGCCGGACTTCTGCCCCGAACTCCTATTGCAGGTAGACCTCATCCGAACTCCTACAAGGGCCGGACTCTGAGCTTCTACTGCAAGCGATTCACTCCGAGCTTCTGCTACAAATGATCTACTTTAAATTTCTACTACGAGCGGTCCACGTCGGATTCTCACTGTAAGCCTTCACCCGAGCTTCCATTGTGGACGAATTCCTTCCGGATTTCTATTGCAGATAGGCTTCGATCGAGATTCCTCGACAAATGATCTCCATCCGGGCTTCTACGGAGATCGAACTCCGACCGAACTTCATCTGCGGAAAGCCTCTGACCGAGCTCCTACGGCAAGTGACCCTCGCCTGCAGTATTAACGCCCAAGGCACCCAACGGTAGAAGGTTCGCCAGCAACATCCGAGCTCCTCTCAGATGGATAGCTACCTCTCTCCATCAGGCACCTCAATCGAGCTTCGGCCGATAGGCCTGGACTCCCTGGCAGGCCACAGTAATGGCCACGACTCTGCTCCATTTCCTGCGACGGATACTGCGCAGCTCCACCACTCTCTGGCAGGCCACAGTAATAGCCATGACTCTGCTCCACTTCCTGCGATGAATACCGTGCGGCTCCTCCACTCTCTGGCAAGTCACGACAATGGACACTGCTCCACTCCCTGCAACAGGCTCCACGTGGCAGGCCACAGTGATGGCCACGATTCCACTCCACTACTCTTTATAACAAACTTCTCCTGACCCCGAACAGCCCACTGCCAGGCGATTACAAACATCGCTATCAGTCTGTTGCACCCTCTGCCTATAAAAAGGGGATCCCAGATACGTTATTCTCTAAGCTCTAATCTCTATCTCAAAACTCTGTTAAAATTTTCGTTCGAGCACTCCATTCTTGTTGAGGCAGAGAACTGACTTGAGCGTCAGAGGGTCTTGTCGGAGCACCCCCAACTCCGATTTAGACTTTCTTTGCAGGTCCCGACGGCGATCGCGACTCCCTCGACTCCAGCTTCTCCAACACCGATAGATTTTTGCACCAACAGGATTAGCGCTAGAGGAAGGGGTGTGTCTTCACAGTACCCTTGTTCTTAAAGGAGTGCTCAATGGGACCGCCTCCAGTCATCTTCTCCGACATCCTCTCCTCCAGTTTCCTGCCTGATCTCCACTTGATGTCTCCCCGAAGGGCATCCTCCAGGTGGTCGACAGCCTCCGTGGCCAGATCTCAGTGGGCTCCACAAGCTCCGGCCCCGTCTCCGATTTCCCAGGCTCCTCTTCCTCCGACGACAGCAGTCGGCATGGAGCAGTCCGATGATCGGCCTCCAACCGATTTCACCAACACCATCTCGGGAGAATCCCGGCAGGGAACAACTGGCATATTGGCCGGACCTCCCAAGCGGCAAAGAATTGAGGAATCCATAACCTTTACTGAGGAAGATGCTCGGGGAGTTCAATTCCCTCATAACGATGCGGTTGTAGTTTCTTTAAATATAGCTAATTACGATGTGCGCCACATTCTTGTCGACAATGAAAGTTCGACCAACATTTTGTTCTACGACGCCTTCTCAAAAATATCCATCCTTGACGGTCGTTTGGAGCCGATTAGCTCCTCTCTGGTAGGATTTACCGACGATGCTATCCCGATGGAGGGGGTAATAACTTTGACTGTAGCTGCAGGTCGATATCCAAGATAGTCCAGGGCTTTGGTGGATTTCCTGGTGGTGAAGGCATCGTCAGCCTACAACGCAATCCTTGGCCGACCTGGCCTCAATGCCCTCAGGGCCGTGGTGTCGACCTACCATCTGAAATTGAAATTTCCTACTAGCCAGGGGGTCGGAGAAGTCAAGGGAGATCAAGCCCTGGCCAGACACTGCTACAGCATAGCCTCGCAAAGAAGTGACCAATCTGACCTCTGTCTGGTTGATGGATTGGATGCCCATGATGATCTCGCTGAGGAAAGGGGCGGGCCAATCGAAGATCTGGTTTCGATCCCTTTGAATGATGGGAATACAGAGCATATGGTGAAGATCGGCTCCAACCTGGGGGAAGAGGTGCGGATGCAGCTCATTGATTTCCTACGAAAGAATGCAGATATTTTCGCTTGGGTTCCAGCAGACATGCCGGGGATTGACGCAGAGGTCATGGAACATCATCTGGCCGTTGATCCAAAGCATCGACCGACGAAAGAAAAAATCCAAGGTCATGCACCGGAAAGGCAAAAAGTGATAGCCGAGGAAGTGGATAAACTCTTGAAAGCCGGATTCATTAGAGAGGTCAATTATCTTGACTGAATTTCCAAGGTTGTCCTAGTCAAAAAGGCAAACGACAAGTGGAGGATGTGTATAGACTTCAAAAAGCTGAATAAAGCCTGCCCAAAGGACAGCTACCCTCTGCCCAGGATTGATCAACTGGTGGATGCAACCTCGGGCCATGAGCTTCTCACCTTTATGAACGCATTCTCCGACTATAATCAAATCAGAATGGCACCAGAAGATGAAGAAAAGACTGCTTTCATTACTAACCGTGGTCTTTACTGTTACAGGGTCATGCCTTTCAGCCTCAAAAATATAGGTGCGACCTATCAGCGGCTGGTGAACAAAATTTTCAAGGAGCAGATCAGCTGCAACATGGAAGTCTACGTGGACGACATGCTCATGAAAAGCAAATCTTCAACGAACCACATCGTCGATCTCGAAGAGACCTTCGGCGCCCTCCAGAAATATAAGATGAAGCTGAACCCGACTAAGTGTACTTTTGGAGTGACCTCGGAGAAGTTTCTGGGCTTCATGGTATCGGGGTGCGGGATTGAAGCCAATTCGGAGAAAATTCATGCCGTTCGGGAGATGGCCACCCCGAAGTCGATAAAAGAGGTTCAGCACCTTACAGGGAGGGTGGCAGCCCTGAATCGCTTCATTGCGAGGTCGGCCGAATGGTGCTTACCCTTCTTCCAAACCCTCAAGCGGCCGAAGAACTTCTGTTGGACCAGTGAGTGTCAACAGGCATTCGAAGAACTAAGGAGCTACCTCAGCTCACCTCCGCTATTGGCGAAGCCTGAGCTCGGGGAGGAGTTATTCTTGTACCTGGCGGTCTCCCCTATGGCCCTCGCAGCAGTTCTTGTCAAGGAAGAAGCAAAAATTCAACGGTCGATCTACTACATCAGTCGCACGTTGAGAGACGCCGAAATCAGGTATACCAAATTAGAGAAACTAACTTACGCCCTATTGATTGCAGTCCGGAGGCTCCGACCTTACTTTTAAGGGCACACCGTAACGTTGCTCACTGACCAGCCGATTAAGGCGATTCTGCACCAAACGGATGCTTTCGGAAGGATAGCGAAATGGACGATCGAGCTCACAGAATTCGACATCAACTATCAACCTAGACCGACAGTAAAAGTCCAGATATTGACAGATTTTATAGTAGAATGCACTATCTCGGAGGAGGCCGAGCCTGAACAAGGTGAAGTTGACGGCCTAAAGTCCCGACTGAACCCCTCTGAAGAAGAAACAGACCCCCCTGATTGCTTTTGGGCCCTTTATGTGGATGGATCCTCCAACATGTCAGGTGCAGGTGCGGGCCTGATTTTGATCAGTCCGGAGGGGATCGTCGTGGAGTACGCGCTGCGCTTTGAATTCCCCGCAACGAATAATGGAGCAGAATATGAAGCTCTGATCACGGGATTGAGGATCACCAAAGAATTAGGAGTAGATCGACTCCAAGTTTACAGCGACTCCCAATTGGTGGTGGGACAAGTCAGCAGAAACTACAAAGCACGAGAGGACAGCATGGCTAAATATCTTGAAAAGGTAAAGGAGCTCGTCTCTGCTTTTAGTAGCTTCAACATCAGACAGATTCCAAGAACAAAAAATACCAGGGCCGATCTTCTCTCCAAGTTGGCTACACTGGCTTCGGCTGAATTGCCCAAGGGTGTTCTCTTTGAAGTTTTGAAGTGCCCGAGTACAGAAGAATCACAGCCCATGATGAAAATTGGCCATGAACCCAGTTGGATCGACCCACTGGTGGCATATCTCAGAGACGGGATTCTCCCTCATGATGCAAAAGAGGCTCGGAAGCTCAGAAATCAAACCTCCCGATACATCCTTTATGAGGACAAGTTGTACAAGAGATCATACTCTTTGCCCCTTTTAAAATGTCTCCGACCTTCGAAAGCTGACTACGCCTTGTGGGAGGTGCACGAAGGAATCTGCGAAAGCCATCTGGGGGCTAGATCCTTATCCCACAAGTTGCTCCGCCAAGGGTATTACTGGCCGACAATGTATCGTGACTCCATTGAATACGTCAGAAAGTGTGACCGATGTCAGAGATATGCCAACATCCAGAGACAACCCGCCTCCGAGCTTACACCCTTGAGCGCCCCATGGCCATTTGCGCAATGTGGAATGGATATCCTTGGACCCTTTCTCATGGCATCGGGGCAGAGGAAGTTCCTCCTAGTAGCAATTGACTATTTCACCAAGTGGGTTGAAGCCGAACCACTGGCGAAAATCACAGAAGCTAAAGTGCAAGACTTCGTCTGGAAGTCAATCATTTGCAGGTTCAGCCTACCGAGGACCCTAATCACTGATAATGGGTGGCAAGTTGCAGGAGTGAGATTCGTCGAATTTTGTGAAAACCTAAACATCTCCCACAACTTCACATCGGTAGCCCATCCTCAGGCCAACGACGAAGTCGAAGTGACCAACAGAACTCTACTGCAAGGAATCAAGACAAGGCTCGAAAAAGCGAAGAGAACTTGGGCAGACGAACTTTATCATGTGTTGTGGGCGTACCGAACCATCCAAAGGTTGCCCACGGGGGAGACCCCCTTCGCCCTAGCCTTCGGAACGGAGGTTGTTATCCCAATTGAGCTCAAACTCCCGTCGGTACGAGTCGTGGCATTCAGCGAACATCACAATTCGCAAGGTCTCAAAGCCAACCTCGACTTGTTAAAAGAAAAGCGGGAGGTAGCTCAAATTCGGATGGCAGCCTACAGACAGAAAGTCGCCCGCTATTACAACTCCTGGGTCAAAAACAAAGTCTTTAGAGTGGGAGACCTAGTGCTTCAACGAGCCGCTATCTCACAACCTCAGGATAGAGGAAAGCTTGCCCCAAATTGGGAAGGCCCGTACGAAGTCAAGGAGGTAGTCCGGCTCGGAACTTACTACCTCAAGGAGCTCGGAGGAGCAGACCTCCTGTGACCATAGAGCTCGAAAAATTTACGAGTGTATTATCGATAACTTTACTTTAAATAAAAATTTTATATCCACATGTTTTCTCTCTTGGCACGAGCCTATATCGACAGGACAATCAAAATAAATCGTGTCGAGGGTAGGAGGAGAAACTCATCTCGACATGATCGAAGACCCGGTTATACGTAGATCGGATGGGGGAGAGACCCTGCAATGCCCATATGTGCCCCCACAGCCCTGTTAGGGATAGGAGGAGAATCTCACCCTAACAGGAGCAAAGTCGAAGGTCCAGTTACACTTAGACCGGATGGGGGGAGAGGCCCTGCAACGCCCATATGTGCCCCCACAACCCTGTTAGAGACAGGAGGAGAACCTCGCCCTAACAGGAGCAAAGTCGAAGGCCCGGTTACCCTTAGACCGGATGGAGGGAGAGGCCCTGCAACGCCCATATGTGCCCCCACAGCCCTGTTAGGGACAGGAGGAGAACCTCGCCCTAACATGAGCAAAGGCGAAGACCCGGTTACCCTTAGGCCGGATGGGGAGAGAGGCCCTGCAACGCCCATATGTGCCCCCACAGCCCTGTTAGGGATAGGAGGAGAACCTCGCCCTAACATGAGCAAAGTCGAAGACCCGGTTACCCTTAGACCGGATGGGGGGAGAGGTCCTGCAACACCCATATGTGCCCCCGCAGCCCTATGAGGAACAGAAGGAGAACCTCGTCCTAACCTGAGCTGAAACCGATTACATCGAAAATAGGGGAAGAACCTCGTCCTGACACCAACTAAGGTCCGATCATTCAAGATCAGATAAGAAAAAGAGAACTTTCTCAGCGACCCCTCCGCACTCCCGCGACCCCACTAAGAGCAGAGGAAAAACCCTCACTCAAGAAAAGAAAAAAAAAGGGGAGGGGGGCTAAAAAGGAAAGCGACAAACTGCATCAGCGATAAATGGAAAACAAACTACATCAAAGATACAGGGAACCTCGTCTCAGCGAGGATTGGGGTTCTTATCAAAATCTTCGATCTCCAAGAGAGCTCTCAACACAGGCCGAGGATAAGACGGCTTCCTCGGGGCGACGAGAAGCTCAGACCTTCGAGCTCGAACTCTGAAAGGAGGCATCAAACTCAAGTGGTCCCGGACAAATCTGCGGCCACGAACAAAAGGATGGGTCAATGTGACGGCGATCGGGTACCCCCGAACGGCATCGATATCAAGAAAGGCAAAAGTCGAAAGAAGCTCGACAAATGACAATTCAACACGTGAGTAAAAGAGGTAACGAAAAATTTTCTTCTCATATCATTAACTAAGTATGCATTACAGAGCCCTTGAGGCTGAAGAAGAAAGATGACAAGAAAAGCAAGCCGACGTGGCGACGATCAGGAACCTCCAGACAACATCGACATCGAAAAAAAAAAGAGAGGGGGGAATACAATAATAACAATAGTGAATGAAAGAAGTTTGGCAGACGACAATTTGACGCAAAGCACGGACAAGGTAACAAAAATCTCCTTTTCATTCTCGATTAACAAGGTGTACATTACAAAGCCCTGAGGATCGAGGAAAAAAGAACATTACTACAAGACTTGAAAAGAATACATTAGAGACCGCTTCAAGCTTTCGACTTCTCCTTTCGGTTCCATCCTTCTCAGCAGTATTTCCCAGTGCGTGTGATAAACCCATCGGCTCTCGCCCCCCGCCTCGTTCTGCTCCATTGCCGAAACCCCAACCCTAGGGGAAAAAGGGGGGGATAGAATTCAAGGGGCGGCGACAGCGACGGCAGCGGCAACGATGACCTGTATCAGAAAGAACCGAAAGTACCCTGGAGGTCGCGATGATGCCGGAGGCATGCACCACCGCCGTGTGCTCCCCGACAACTGCCGTCCTAGGTACTTCAGCGAGGTCGGCATGCGCTACTTCCACCGCCCCTGCAACAAGTTCTACTGTCCCACCGTCAGCGCTGACCGCCTCTGATCCCTCGACCCCGACGACGTCAAGAAACCCGCCACAGCTTATGACGGCAACTCTACCCCCTTGACCGGTGTCGCCCCATTCAACTACCTCAAAATTCTCGGGCAGGATGCGCTCACCGACTGGTTCCATTATTAAATTCCTGTTGCTGAAGAAATTCTTCCTCGAGCCTCCTTCGAAGCTGTGGGAACCCTCAGAGGCAGCTCGGCAGTCGTTGAACTTGCAGGCCACTGTTTCCCCCTTCCTACTCCTCTCGATCCATAGCATCCTCTCGAGATTGACCTCCGGGGCAGAAGCCCCGATGGGAGAACTCCTCGAAAGGGCTCGAAAGACTGAAGGCGGCGGGGAGCTGGTGGAGATGGCGAAGATTGGCACGAAGAATGCTTGGGGTCGAAAAGGGCGCCGATGGGTGGCTAAACTCTCAGACAGAAGAAAGGCGTCGTCTGGACTCTCAGGCAAAATGAAGTCCCTGGAGGGAAGGAGGGGATTTAAATAAGCGACGGGGCCTGAAGCAGTTATGGTGGCGGATATCCCTAGGTCAACCAATGTCCGCCACGTGTCCCACTCACCGTGGCATAGGGCTGACTGCTGGCGGGACCATTATGGTGTGGTGCTTGGGATTACGCTCCAGCGAGAATTTTGAAAGGACTCTTCAGATCGCCCTAACTGGAAAAAGACTCCAGCATGCGCACATTAAATGCCAGGATTTTCGAGGGCGATCATGTGCGGGATTCAAGGGAGCAACTTCGGCTGTGAAATTTTTTTTGTACTTTCTTCATTCGAAACTCGAACTCAAAAGTAGGGGGACTGGTGTTGGGTATAAAATACCCTCCAGTCGAAGTTCGTGTCAGGAGTGACCCTCCAGAGATTCTACCGACGTCCGACCTTCAACGACATCTTTCCGAACCTCTCTGACGGCCGAGCCTCCGCAACGTTCTCGAGTTCTGCCGACGGGTAAACCCCCACCAATATCGATCAGATTCTCCATGACAGACAGACTCCATCCAAGTATCTACGGTGGTCGACCACCTTCTAGACTTTATTCGGGCTCCCATGGGAGTCGGACATCCGGGCTCCTACGGGAGCTGGACTTCTTCCCTGAACTCCGGCTACAGGTAGCCTTTGTCCGGGCTCCTACGGGAGTCGAACTCTTTCCCCGAACTCTGACTGCAGGCAGACTTCATCCGGGCTCCTACAGGAACCGGTCTTCTTCCCCGAACAGGTAGACTTCATCCGAGCTCCTACGGGAGCCGGACTTTCGCCCCGAACTTCTATTGCAGGTAGACCTCATCCGAACTCCTACAAGGGCCAGACTCTGAGCTTCTACTGCAAGTGATTCACTCCGAGCTTCTGCTACAAATGATCTACTTTCTACTACAAGCGGTCCGCACCGGATTCCCACTATAAGCCTTCACCCGAGCTTCCATTGTGGATGAATTCCTTCTGGATTTCTATTGCAGGCAGGCTTCGGCCGAGATTCCTCGACAAATGATCCCCATCCGGGCTTCTACAGAGATCGGACTCCGACCGAACTTCGTCTGCGCAAAGCCTCTGACCGAGCTCCTACGGCAAGTGGCCCTCGCCTGTAGTATTAACGCCTAAGGCACCCAATGGTAGAAGGTTCGCCAGCAACATCCGAGCTCCTCTCAGATGGATAGCTACCTCTCTCCGCCAGGCACCTCAACCGAGCTTCGGTCGATAGGCCTGGACTCCCTGGTAGGCCACAGTAATGGCCACGACTCTGCTCCATTTCCTGTGACGGATACCGCGTGGCTCCACCACTCCCTGGCAGGCCACAGTAATAGCCACGACTCTGCTCCATTTCCTGCGATGGATACCGTGCGGCTCCACCACTCCCTGGCAGGCTACAGTAATAGCCACGACTCTGCTCCACTTCCTGCGATGGATATCGCGCAGCTCCTCCACTCTCTGGCAAGTCGCGATAATGGACACTACTCCACTCCCTGCAATAGGCTCCACGTGGCAGGCCACGATGATGGCCACGATTTCACTCCACTACTCTTCATAACAAACTTCTCCTGGCCCCGAACGGCCCACTGTCAGGCGGTTACAAACATCGCTATCAGTCTGTTGCGCCCTCTGCCTATAAAAAGGGGACCCCAGATACGTTATTCTCTAAGCTCTAATCTCTATCTCAAAACTCTGCTAAAATTTCTGTTCGAGCACTTCATTCTTGTTGAGGCAGAGAACTGACCTGAGTGTTGGAGGGTCTTGTCGGAGCACCCCCAACTCTGGTTTAGACTTCCTTTGCAGGTCCCGGCAGTGATCGCGACTCCCTCGACTCCAGCTTCTCCGACGTCGGTGGATTTTTACACCAATAAAATTAATTCAAACTAATTTTAAATTTGAGTTGGATCAGTCTTTGGTTGTATGTATCAGGATTTTGATGCCATTTAACTAGATGCCTATGTGTCAAGAATTTTTCTTACACGTGGAGTGCAGGTTTTGAGCACAAGACCTGAATTGGCATCCCATGAGATGTGACGCCCCTTCCTTGAGCTTATCCAATGTTCCACAATGAGAAAAAAAGAATTTATGATTTTTGAGGTTTAGTGCAAAAAATCCTTCTGAGGCTAAAACACTTTCTGATTTAATCATGAAAATTGGTTGAAGTTTGAAATCCTGCCAATTTGATCCATGCGCCTAACCAAGAGTCCAACTTGTGAAGGACTCTAATCCAAGTGTCACACCACATTTTGATTTCAGATTTTTTTTACGCCATCAGCAAGTTAGCACCTTCATTTTGATCCATTAGATGGCCAAAAGTCACTGATGGATGGTGGAGAAAAAATATGCCATGGGAAGCTGTGCGATGCATTGGAGAATTATTGAAAAAAAATATTCTGAAGAGTCCTTCTGTGTGAAGCATCTCTCGAATTTTTTTTCGATGATTGCCATATGTCATGAGGCTGCTAATGGGCATGGAAAATTAACTGGGGGTTTGAGATAATTTTAAGAGGCATGAGATGGCATGTGGAGAGGGTGCGTGAACAAATCCCTTGCATCCTATCACTAACTATTTAAGGGGGTGCATCGGAGGATTTGTTTCATTCAGATCTCTCGCTCTTATCTCTTTTTTCTTATATATTCTCCCTATTGTTCAATTAGTTTTTTTCTTTCTCTTATTAGAATAAATTCAAAAATAGTAAGGACAAGTCTGATTTTAGGACAAGAGTCTAGGAAGAGAATTAAGGAAGACAAGGAGAAAAGAAAGATAGGGATATGAAGGCTAGGAGGAGAGGAAGAAGGTCTTGAGGTCCTGATGCCCAAAAAAATTTTCAAGTGAGAATTTTGAAGGAGGAATCATCCCAAGAAGTTAGTGTCTTGGTCATAGCCCTGTGTGGATCATCACTGGAGGGCGAACACTGGGACACCTGGTTGAGGTTCTGTCGGAATTTGGATTAAGCGCTGCAAGTATTTTTCTATAGCTTAAATTTAATTTTAAATATACATTATATATGATTGTTAATCATCAAAGAGATGTTGGATTATGAGTTTAATATTTAAGATTTTTTATTTTAAATTTTTAAAATTTATTATGCTTCCACTGTGCATGCCCACCCTGAAATCCTACACGCTTGATGTATCAATTAAGCAAGCAAGGCAACGTATTACCAATGAAAGGACTGGTTCAGTGTTTTCTTTTTCAAAAAAAAAGGAGAAAAATCCAACATCCAACCGATGTTTATCAACTTTGGATGGTGAGAATGGAGAATTGAACTACATAATTGCTTCAAAATCTTGATCAACAGGCTATGGGGAATCAAATCTCATGAAAGCAGGATAGCTCAACCTGTAAATTAACTATGTTCCACAACAATCACCTAAACTATCAATGACATATCAACATGCACATTGAAACAATAGTTCCATCCCCTAAAGGGTATCAGAAGCATGTGCACGTGTTGTAAATGCAACATACCATTCAAAATTCTGTTAAATTTGTAAAAGATAATAGTTCCTCCCAACCAAGATGATGTAAAAGATAAAATCCCCCAACCTTAACATGATTGCCCCAGGCAAACCCAATCCAATTCTTTAAATCTCCTCTTCTCCATGACTATCTAATTGGGCCTTCCAAAAGGTATCACCACATGTGAGGGAATGAAGAGAGAGATCGAGAAGAAGAGGGAATGAAGAGAGAGATCAAGAAGAAGAGAGAGGGATCATACCTGATCGTAGGAAGACAGCGATGGAGGAGTTTGACAGATGTGGAGGGAGAGATTCTCATTTCTTGATTTCTATTGCATCGAAGAGGGGAGGCCAAACCGCAATTGGGCCGTCGTTAGGGTGTGGAAAAAATTCAGTGCAGGGATAAAATGATAATTTTAAAATTTTTTCAAAATTATGATTTTACAGTGAAAAAATATTAATTAATCTAATTAATTAATATAAATTTACCCTACACTAGGATCTAAATATGATATATAGCATGCATGCATTTAAATTTGAAATTCAAATTCGAACAGTAAACACTTTACTGTAATATGTTCAGAACATAATACCTTTGTGCGGGTAGTAGATCATCATAATCTGATCACCGTTGGGAGAGTCTGATCATCGTGATATAGCCACACAACGTATTTGGCCTCTGTGGATCGTCCACACAAAGCTTCCGATCTGATCGACTCCTCACGAGTGCTAGCTCATTGTAAAGCCCTTTTGACGGTCGATGCTGATCGAACTCCTTCGATCGATGTCTATCGATTCTTCGAATGCTCTGGATCATCAACAGACATGCTTGAGAGGATGTTAAAGATCTCTCTAAAATTTTGTGGGCTCACGATGCTCGTAGCTCACTTTCTCACTTCTCGAACCCCAGACTAAAACTCTAGGGAACTCACCGAAAACCTTGCATCCACTTTTCTTTCTTTTTCTCTTGGAAGGATATGGACTTCCTTCTCATGCACAAGACTTTCTCACACCCCAAAATTTTTCTCCAAAAATCTTTTTCTTACACGCCCCACTCTTCACCTCCTTTTATAACAACATCAAACGTCTTATCCAAAAGAAAAGATAAAGATGAGTAATTGCACATTTGAATTCAAATCAAATTTTAAATTCAAATGGACACCAACTCATCCCTTATCCACTAAAGATGTGAGATGTGGCTTAATTTATGCATGGAGTGATTTCATGAGAAATCTTTTTTCATGTAATAAATGGGGCGTAAAAAAAGAGATTAGGCGCAATAATTGATTGCCCATTCAAATTCAAAATTTGAATGGCCAACCAATCATCCTTATCCATTCATTTGACACATTAAAGTGGGGCATGGAGAGGGCTTGGCATGAGAAAAAAATTCATGAGAAGTTCCTTCTCATGAATTCAAATGGGTGCAATGGAAGTGAGGTGGCGCATGGAGATTGGGTCAAGGTGGTTTCATTATTTAAACCAACCTAATTGAACCAAATAAGTTAGGTCCAATTAGTCTAATTTAAACCCAACTTAATTAGGCTCAATAAAATCCTAATCAAATCAAGAATTAACTAAACCCAACCCTTGATCAAATCAGGGACCAAACCATCTCGACGATTAGGTCAACTCTTAACCTAATCGGGTCAAACCCAACTGAATCCAATTCAATTGAACATGATCCAAAAATAATTACTCAATCAAATGGAGTTAATTAGTGATCAAATCACTAATAAAATCTCTCATAAATACTTTGTGCAAATTCGATGGGCAATCGGATATCAGAATTCATCAATATGTAACCCTGATCGAAAAGTCCCAACCAGTGGGACTCTTGACCCTGGTACCCATAATGTGTGGAACTCATGATCAGAGAATCCAAATTCTCGATCACTGAGTCTCAAACATGTAGGATTCTACATCAGCCATCAGATCAGATAAGAATCTCTAATGTATGTGACTCCGCAGGTTCGAACCTAAGCCGGTAGTACAGGAACCAATTCCTGTACTAATCGAAGTGACCATCTAGCAATGGTACCCGACATTCGGATAGATCGAACAGTTACAATCGCAACACTCAGAACCTACATGAATATGCTTACTGTATAATTCATCCTTTTGACCCCAGTGTTTAGGATGACTCAGGGTTAAACTGTCAACCCTGATCAGATCATCCGAATCATGCTCAACTCAAACAGTCCTGTGACTCCTCACAAGGACTACCCTGGCCAAGATTTTGCTAAATTCAAACATGACTATACACAGCTCCTAAACTGGAGTAGTCAATCCCATCTTGACACACGCACCGACAAGTCAAGTACTTGACTATACCCAGCAGCCTTCCATCACTGAATTAAAAATTCAGGTAGTCCAGTGCCTAAGTGCAGTGAGTTGCTTGCAAGTCACCGTGACGGTCTCAGGTCAGAGGGATATTTATACCCATATTTCATCGGAGCAAATCTTGACAGCAGAAATAGCTCCGGAGTCGGTCACGTTCAGTGCAGATGTACCCTTACATCTCACCTGTATGCCATACCAGTGTCTCCACACTCATTGGTTAAGAGGACAACCAACCTATATGGCACACAATGACCTATGCTTGATAAACGTTGTCATCCTTGGTAACAACATATCTTTTGATCGCGAACAGATTTAAGGACTAAACGACAAATCCTCTTTTGTCGAGTCTAAATAGTTCTAAGGACTTCACCACAACATAGGAGTTCATTAGAAGATGAAACATTTTGTGATGAAAAATACCAAAATAATTTTTATTAATTCATAATTCATGTACAAATATAAAAAATGAGCACAACCATCAACAGGCTGATGATTGACTTTGGGACACTATTCCCAACAATCTTCCACTTTGCCTAAAGTCAATCGGTGCAGTATCTAATACCCATCTTCGACTTGTAGTTGTCGAACTTCTTCACCGCAATGGCTTTAGTGAATGGGTCAGTCAGGTTCTCCTTCCCGTCAATCTTCTGAAGATCGATGTCAACTCGATCCATAATTTTCTGGATGAGATGGTAGCGGTGCAGAATATGCTTCGTCCGCTGGTGTGCCTTTGGTTCCTTCGCCTGAGCAATGACTCCAGAGCTGTTACAGTAGAGCAGAACTGGACCAACAAGGGAGGGTGCTACTCTGAGCTTGGTGATGAATTTTCTCAGCCACACCGCTTCTTTGGCAGCATCTGATGCGGCAACATACTCTGCCTCACAAACTGAATCAGCCACTGGTGCTGCTTGAAACTTTTCCAGCAGATAGCCCCACCATTAAGGGTAAAAATAAATCCCGACACACTTTTGCTGTCATCATGATCAGACTGAAAACTAGAATCTGTAAACCCTATAAGTCTCAAGTCCGATTCACCATAAACAAGCCACTGGTCCTTAGTATTTCTTAAATACTTCAGGATGGTTTTAACAACCTTCCAGTGATTCTCCCCTAGATCAGATTGGTATCTACTCACTACCCCTAGTGAGTATGCCACATCTGGTCATGTACATGTCATGACGTACATGATAGATCCCACTGCCGAAGCATATGGAATCCTACCCATACGCTCTCTCTCTTGAGGTGTTGTCGGACAATCCCTCTTCGAGAGAGAAATTCCATGGCCTATCGGAAGATAGCCTTTCTTGGAATTCTCCATGTTGAACCTCTTCAGCATAATATCAATGTATGTGGACTGAGATAAACCAAGCAACCTTTTAGATCTATCCCTATAGATCCTTATCCCTAGGATGTAGGAAGCTTCTCCCAGATCCTTCATGGAGAACTGTGACGACAGCCAAATCTTTATTCCCTGTAATGCAGGGATATCATTCCCGATTAAGAGAATATCATCCACATACAATACAAGAAATACTACTACTGGACCATTAGTCCACTTATAAATGCAGGGCTCTTCTCCATTCTTAACGAAGTCATACGTCTTGATCGTCTTATCGAAACGTATGTTCCAACTCCGTGATGCCTGCTTAAGTCCATAAATGGACCTCGGTAGCCTGCACACCTTAGACTCATCTGTGGATGTGAATCCTTCAGGTTGTATCATATACACCTCTTCATCCAACTCTCCATTTAGAAAAGCTGTCTTCACATCCATCTGCCAGATTTCATAGTCCAGATGGGCAGCTATCGCAAGCATAATCCGAATGGATTTGAGCATTGCCACAGGAGAAAATATCTCATCATAGTCTATACCATAATGTTGACGATATCCCTTGGCAACCAGATGGGCTTTATAGGTTTTCACCTTTCCGTCTGCGCCTCTCTTCCTCTTGAAGACCCACTTACACCCTATGGATTTTACTCCTTTGGGTGGGTCAACCAATGTCCACACATCGTTGACCTTCATGGACTCCATTTTGGATTTCATGGCCTCTAGCCATTTCTCAGAGTCGGATCTCTGCATTACATCCATGTAGGTAATCGGATCCTCATCGTTTTCATCAAGTTCGATAGGATCGTCATCCCGGACCAAGAAACCATAGTATCTGTCCGATTGACGTGGTACTCTACCAGATCGCCTTAAGGGTGCTTGAACAATGGGCTCCGGTTCTGATCTAATCAAATCCGGTTCAGGTTCAGCAACTTGCATCGGATTTTTCACCTGCCGAACTTTGTCAAGTTCGACCTTAGAGGCAACAGTCCCTTCACCAAGGAACTCTTTTTCCAAAAAGATTGCCTTAAGGCTAACAAACACTTTTTGCTCATCAGCTAGGTAGAAGTAATATCCTTTGGTCTCTTTTGGATACCCTATAAAATTACACTTATCTGACCTAGGTCCAAGCTTGTCCGTAATTAAACGTTTAACATAAGTCGAACACCCCCAAACCCTAAGATGCGAGAGTACTGGCTTACGTCCTATCCATATCTCATATGGCGTTTTGGTTACAGACTTACTCGAAACTCTATTTAGAAGGTAACAAGTCGATTCAAGTGCATATCCCCAGAGGGAGATCGGCAAACCAGCAAACCCCATCATGGATCGAACCATGTCCAACAAGGTCTGATTTCTCCTTTCAGATACACCATTATGTTGTGGTGTTCCAGGAGGAGTCCACTGAGAGAGAATCCCATTCTCCCCAAGATATGTCAGAAAATCATTAGAAAGGTATTCACCTCCTCGATCAGATTGAAGAGTTTTAATACACTTTCCAGTTTGTTTTTCTATCTCATTTCAGAATAGTTTGAACATTTCAAATGACTTTGACTTATGCTTCATTAAATAGACATATCCATACCTCGATAGGTCATCTGTGAAGGTTATGAAGTAGACATTTCACAATCACCTACTTCAAGAATTACTTTTTGAGCCAACCTGTTTATCCTATCTTATTGATATGACCTAGCCTACAGTGCCAAAGGTAGACTTCTGACACATTATCTATTCTAGAACGTTTATCGAAGGTTTGAACCACATTAACAGGTTGTGATAGAAAGTAAATTCTATTATTAAGTTATCCAACAAATTTGTAACACCATTCAAAATGATATTATAAATATTTTCTTTTATTAAAAATTGATAACCGTTTATGGCCAAAAGGCCTACAGTAATAATATTTAATAAAAAACTTGGACAATAGTGACAATCACTCAGAATTATATTTCGAGAATTGATTACAAGGTTCACGATTCCTAATGCTAGAACTGAAACTTTGCTTCTGTTGGGTATAAAATACCCTCAGCCGAAGTTCTCAACGGGAAGACTCCGCCCGGACTCCTACGGGAGCCGGGCTCCGTCACCAACTCCAACTGCGGAAAGACTCCGTCCGGACTCCTACGGGAGCCAGGCTCCGTCCACGACTTCAACCGCAAGAAAGACTCCGCCCAGACTCCTATGGGAGCCAGGCTCTGTCACCAACTCCAACTGTGGGAAGACTCCACCCGGACTCCTACGGGAGCCGGGCTCCGTCACTGACTCCAATGGCAGAAAGACTCCTCCCGGACTCCTACGGGAGCCGGGCTCCATCCACGGCTTCAACCATAAGAAAGACTCCGCCCGGACTCCTACGGGAGTCGGGCTCCGTCACCAACTCCAACTGCGGGAAGACTCCGCTAAGACTCCTACGGGAGCCGGGCTCCGTCACCAACTCCAACTGCGGAAAGACTCCGCCCAGACTCCTACAGGAGCCGAGCTCCATCACTGACACCAACGGCAGAAAGACTCCGCCCGGACTCCTACAGGAGCCGGGCTCTGTCCACGGCTTCAACCGCAAGAAAGACTCCGCTCGGACTCCTACAGGAGCCGGGCTCCGTCACCAACTCCAACTTCAGGAAGACTCCACCCGGACTCCTATGGGAGCCGGGTTCCGTCACTGACTTTAATTGCAAGAAGACTCCGCCCGGACTCCTACGAGAGCCGGGCTCCGTCCATGACTTCAACTGCAGGAAGACTCCACTCGGACTCCTACGGGAGCCGGGCTCCGTCACCAACTCCAACTGCTGGTAAGCTCCGTCCGGACTCCTACGGGAGCCGGACTTTGCACCTGACTTTAATTGCAGGAAGACTCCGCCCGGGCTCCTATGGGAGCCGGGCCTCATCCTCGATTTCAACTACCGGTGAGCTCCGCCCAGACCCCTACAGGAGCCGGACTCCACCCCCGGCTGTGACTGAAGGAAGACTCCATCCGAACTCTTGCAAAAGCCGGATTTCGAGCTCCTCTAGGACAGATGGCTAACTACCTCTCTCCGCCAGACACTCCAGCCGGACTTCAACTGGCAGACCTTCGCCCCCTGGCGCGCTGCAGTAACGGCCGTTGTTGGGTATAAAATACCCTCAGCCGAAGTTCTCAGCGGGAAGACTCCGCCCGGACTCCTACGGGAGCCGGGCTCCGTCACCAACTCCAACTGCGGGAAGACTCCGCCAGGACTCCTACGGGAGCCGGGCTCCATCACTGACTCCAACGGCAGAAAGACTCCACCCGGACTCCTACGGGAGCCGAGCTCCGTCCACGGCTTCAATCGTAAGAAAGACTCCACCCGGACTCCTACGGGAGTCGGGCTCCATCACCAACTCCAACTGCGGGAAGATTCCGTCCGGACTCCTACGGGAGCCGAGCTCCGTCACTGACTTTAATTGCAGGAAGACTCCGTCCGGACACCTACGGGAGCCAGGCTCTGCCACCAACTCCAACTGCAGGAAGACTCCGCCCGGACTCCTACGGGAGCCGGACTCCGTCACTGACTCCAACGGCAGAAAGACTCCGCCCGGACTCCTACGGGAGCCGGGCTCCGTCCACGGCTTCAACCGCAAGAAAGACTCCATCCGGACTCCTACGGGAGCCGGACTCCGTCACCAACTCCAACTGCAGAAAGTCTCCGCCCGGACTCCTACGGGAGCCAGGCTTCGTCACTGACTTTAATTGCAAGAAGACTCCGCCCGGACTCCTACGAGAGCCGGGCTCCATCCATGACTTCAACTGCAGGAAGACTCTGCTCGGACTCCTACAGGAGTCAGGCTCCGTCACCAACTCCAACTACTGGTAAGCTCCGTCCGGACTCCTACGGGAGCCAGACTTCGCACCTGACTTTAATTGCAGGAAGACTCCGCCCGGGCTCCTACGGGAGCCGGGCCTCGTCCTCGATTTCAATTGCTGGTGAGCTCTGCACAGACCCCTACAGGAGCCGGACTCCACTCCCGACTGTGACTGAAGGAAGACTCCATCCGAACTCTTGCGAAAGTCGAATTTCGAGCTCCTCTAGGATAGATGGCTAACTACCTCTCTCCGTCAGACACTCCAGCCGAACTTCAGCCAGCAGACCATCGCCCCCTAGCGTGCTGCAGTAACGGCCGCGATTCTACTCCATTCCCTGCGGAAGATTCCACGCGGCTCCATCACCCCACGACCCTGCTCCACCTCCTACGATGGATTCCACGTGGCTCCATCACTCCCTGGCAGGCCGTAATAATGGCCACGGTCCTGCTCCACTTCCTGCGACGGATACCCTGCGATTCTTCTATCCTCTGGCAAGTCGCAACAACGGACGCCGCTCCGCTTCTCGTGGCAGACTCCACGTGGCACGCCCCGGTAATAGCCACGGATCCACCCCACTACTCTCCGCAACAAACTTTTTCTGACTATGGACGGCCCACTGCCAGATGGTTACAGGCATCACCATCAGTTTGTTGCCTCCTCCGCCTATAAAAGGGGGAACCCCAGATATGTTATTTTATAAGCTCTCATTTTTACCTAGAAACTCTGCTAAAATTTTCGTTCGAGCACTCCATTCTTGTTGAGGTAGAGAACTGACTTGAGCATCGGAGGGTCTTGCCAGAGCAACCCCACCTCCAGTTTAGACTTCTTTTGCAGGTCCCGACGGCGACCGCGACTCCCTCGACTCCAGCTTCTCCGGTGCAGGCGGATTTTTGCACCAACAAGATTGGTGCTAGAGGAAGGGTCCTGTGTCTTCGCAGTATCCTTGTTCTTAAAGGAGCACTCAACGGGACCACCCTCGGGCATTTCTTCCGATGTCCCCTCCTCCTTTCTCCACTTGGTCCTTGCTCGATGCCTCCCCGCAAGGCGTCCACGCGACGGTCCACAGCCTCCGCGGCCAGATCTCAGGCTCCGACCTCACCTCCTGTTTCCCAACCTCCTCCTCCTCCTCCGGCGATGGCAGTCGGTGCGGAGCAGTTTGATCTGCTAGCGCAGCAGGTCAGAGGCCTCACTGAAGCTGTGCAGGCTATGCAGCAGCAGCAGCAGCCGCAGGGATCAGTGCACCTAGAAAGGGTGTCGTCGGAATACCAGAATCCGACGGCGGGGCGGGCCACTTAGGCCAGCTGCCCCATCTTTCCTGGGAAAATGAACCCGAGGGTGGAGAGCCCTCAATCGGATCATGACTCCACTCCTGGAAGATTCCTGCCCCCATTCTGCCAGAGGACCCTCGAGACTCGAAGTCGAGAGGATTTCCTAGATCAGAGACTTCAAGAGATGAACCGGCGGATCGAAGAACTCCGCCATGCTCCCCCCGCTTATGGTGAGGATATTTGCACTGACCCTCCCTTTTCTCAAATGATCATGCAGGAACCGATCCCGCCAAACTTCAAGCTCCCCCAGTTCGAAAGCTACAACAGGACTTCGGACCCGATTGATCATCTGGAAGCCTTTCGGACTATGATGCTGCTTCATGGCGCTCCCGACGCCATTCTATGCCGGGCCTTCCCATCCACCTTGAAGGGAGTGGCAAGAAATTGGTATTCGACTCTGAAGCCGGGTACCATCTTTTCCTTCGATCAGATGAGCCACCAATTCGTGGCCCATTTTATCAGCAGCCGACGCCCCCGGAAGGGTTCGGAGTCCCTCATCAATATCAAGCAGAGGGAAGGGGAGTCCATTCGGGCCTACATCAACCGTTTCAACGTCGCGACGCTGGAGGTCCGAAACTTGGACCAATCAGTCGCAATGGCCGCTCTGAAGGGCGGCCTTCAGAAGAATGACCTTTTGTTCTCCCTAGAGAAGAAGTACCCAGGGATTTTGCTAATTTGTTGGCTCGAGCTGAAGGGTACACCCGAGCAGAAGAAGCCTTCAAAATGAAGGATGAGGAGACTGTGAGAGAGCGGCAGGCGGGAGACTCGAGTAAGCCCGCAGTCGAAAAAAGGCCGAGAGAAGCTCGGTCACATTCTCGATCCCCTCCTGGGCACAAGCATGCCCATACTCCACCTCGGGTACACAGGCGGAGGAGTCTGGATCGCAAGGTTCGGCGGGGTTCTCCATCGGGAAGGTTCCGCAACTACGCCCCCCTCAACGCCTCAAAGACCCAGGTGCTGATGGAGGTCAGGGAGCAGCTCCCTAGGCCAGAGAGGATGCGCACACACCCCGGAAAGCGCAACCCCAACAAGTTCTGTCTCTACCACCGCGACCACGGCCACGACACGGAGGAATGCATCCAGCTCCGAGATGAGATCGAGAAGCTCATCCGGCGAGGTTGACTCGACAGGTTCATCCGATGCCGGACTGAGGATAGAGAAGATCGGCCAAGGACCCTGCCGCAACCTGAACCGCCAAGGAGGGTGGAGCAGCCCGAAGATCGGCCTCCAATCGAGACCATCGACTCCATCGCTGGAGGACCTCAAGGAGGAGCAGACCTTTCACAACCATGAAACTCGGGAAACCTGTAAATGTATCGCTTACGATTTTGCCTTGAATCTAAATTCCTTTCGATTTGGCACGCTCCTCCCATTTGGCATGGATTTGTCACGACTGGGTATAACCCCTTCAAACAATTAAAACAAAGTTATGTTAGGAACGGGAGGAGAACCTCATCCTAACATGACTAAAATGAAAGTTCGATTATCTTGAGATCGGATGGGGGGAGAGGCCTTACAACGCCCTAATGCGCCCCCACAGCCATGTCAGGAACAGGAGGAGAACCTCGTCCTGACATGAGCAAAATCAAAGGCCCGATTCTTTTAGATCGGATGGGGGGAGAGGCCTTACAACACCCTAATGCACCCCCACAGCCATATCAGGAATAGGAGGAGAATCTCGTCCTGACATGAGCAAAGTCAAAGGCCCGGTTCTTTTAGATCGGATGGGGGGAGAGGCCTTACAACGCCCTAATGCGCCCCCACAGTCATGTCAGGAACAGGAGGAGAACCTCATCCTGACATGAGCAAAGTCAAAGGCCCGATTCTTTTAGACCGAATGAGGGGAGAGGCCTTACAATGCCCTAATGTGCCCCCACAGCCATGTCAGGAACAGGAGGAGAATCTCGTCCTGACATGAGCAAAGTCAAAGGTCCGGTTCTTTTAGACCGGATGGGGGGAGAGGCCTTACAATGCCCTAATGTGCCCCCACAGTCATGTCAGGAATAGGAGGAGAACCTCGTCCTGACATGAGCAAAGTCGAAGGCCCGGTTCTTTTAGATCGGATGGGGGGAGAGACCCTTGCAATGGCCCTTATGTGCCCCCGCGGCCCCGTTGGGAACAGGAGAAGAACCTCTTCCTGACGGTGACGAAACCCGACCGCCCGACAAGATCGGATGAAGGGGAAAGGCCCCTCAGCGGCACCTTCACACTCCTACGCAATCCCGCAAAAAGCGAGGGGAGGGCCCTCACTCTGAAAAGAGGAGAGAAATTGAAGAGGAAGAGCGACGAGCTACGTCGGAAACAGATGAAAGACAAACCACACCAAAGACCTAAGGAACCTCATCCCAACAAAGACGGAAAGTTTCTATCAAACACCCCCGGCCTCTAAGAAGGCTCTCGACACAGGTCAAGAAGACAGCGACGTCTCTGAAGTAATGCGGAGTTCGGACCACCAAGCTTGAGCCTGCGGCCATGAACGACGAGGAAGGCAAACCAGCGTATCGACGACTGGGCACCTCCCAACGACGTCAACGTCGGACAAGTCGAACGACAAGAGAAGTTCGGTAGATGATAATTTAATATAATATGCGGATGAGGTAACACAAAATCTCCTTTTCATTCTATTTGCGAAATATACACCACAAAGCCCAGAAGGCCAAAGGAAGAAAAGCAAAACAACAAAAGCGGGACAAAACAACAAAAGAAAAAGTGTATACATGAAACGACAGAAGGTCAAAAAGAGCCCTAGGGAAGCTCTGCTCCTTCCGACCTAGAATTATCTGCTCCACCCCTCATCCAGGACTGCCTTAGATTCTCAATTTCTTCTTCTAGCTCTCTCCTTTTCAGCAGCGCATCCTGGAGCGCCCGATGAAGTCGTTGACTCTCGGTCTCCGCCTCTCGACGCCTCTTTCTCAGGACCTCAGATTCTGCCTCCGCATCCGTGATGGCCTGCTGCTCGTATGCCAATTGGATCTTCAATTGCTGTAGCTCAGCCATCCTTTCTCCAAGGGTGACAGAAAGCCCTTCGACGGTACCTCTCAGGGACTGGAGTTCATTAGAATCTCGGGCAGAAGTCAGCTGAGCCCTGTCCGCCAGCTGCCTCTGAAGATGTGCGACTTCGTCGATCGCCACCCTGAGTCTCCCTTTATATTCCTCTACCTGCCTGCACCAACCGGCCCGATGCACGTCATAGCTCACCTCGGCATTTTGAAGCTGCTGCTGAAGGTCGGAGACCTTCTTTGATCACTCCCGGTCGCCATCGGCCCGAGCCAAGAGCCGGGACGAACTTCCTCCTAGCTGGCCGATCTTCTCCATCGCAGTCGACAGTTCCACCCTGAGAACGCTAATCTTGGCGGCTTGAGCCCAAATTCAATCGCTGGCGCTCTTCTTGCATTCCTCAAGCTCCTTCGCGAAGTCTGCCTTCCTCCGGCTATACTCCATGATCCCCTTCACGTGGAGATTCTGAAAGTGGGTGGCCTCTGCGGTGGCTTCAGAATGACCCTCTCTCAATCTGCGAAGCTCGCCTTCCATCTTCTTTGACTTTTTTGTCAAGTGAAGGACTTCCTTCTTCAGCCGTTGGATCGTCGACTTCAACAGAATCCCCAGGGGCAGGGGAAGTGCTTCAGCAGGGTACTGCCATCGGAAGGCAAAAGCGTCAAGACACGCCTCATCACAGAAAGAAAAGCAGAGAGAAGAAAGGAAAGAGGGAGAAGCCATCTACGATAAGAAATTTAACTTTATTGATCGGATGATTCTTGAAGACAAAAAGGAAAAGAAAAATTATGGTAAAATAAAAATACAAGGTTGGAGGTCTCAGACCTCAGGGGCAGGAGTTGGAGAGCTCGACGTTCTTGGAAGGGGGGCTGCGGCAGTAGTGGTAGCGGGAGAGGGACCGGCCTTGTCTTCAGACTCCTCACCCAAGAAGCTGAGGTCGAGCTTCGAAAATTTTCTGGCCACCTTCTCCTGGCAGAGCCCGAACCCCTTGATGAATGCCTCCTGGCCGAATTGGACATTCAGGTCCCTCATCTCCGTGGAAGTCTTGAATTCCTCTATCACAAGAACCCTAGCCTCCGAGACCAAGACTGAAATCTGCTCAACTAAGTTGGCGACCTCGGCCTCCACCTTTCTCACCGTCTCCTCCAAGTTCTGCTTCTCCTCCTCCCGGGCTTGTTTCTCTCTTTCCAGGGCCTCTTGGAGGGCGACTACTTCGGCTGCCTTTTCTTTGAGGTGAGCGACCTCGGCCCGGCAACGCTCCTCCACCTGGACGGCATCCCTCCTCGCCCGGTTCGTCGCCTCGATATTGGCGAGGAGCTGGTGCCCAATCTGCAAGGGCGACAAGGGGATCAAAATAAGGGTCGAATAGCTGGTTAAATGAAGATTTGTTTACCTCGAGGAAGGACCCTAGGGAGTCCCAAACCTGCTGCCCAGGATCGACGCGGTCGATCCTCTCGATGACTTCGGGCAGGATGCAGCCATCGATCAACCGCTTGATCAAGTCCCTATCATTGAAGGGATTCTCCGGCTCCTCTTCGGAACCAAGAGACTCGTCAGCGGTGGCTCGGCAGCTACTCACCCTGCGGGCCACCGACTTCCTTCTCTTCTCCCTCTCGACTACGGGCGCCTCCATGGAGCGGACCCCCGAAACAGGAGCCCCAGTCGGTGGACTCCTCGAAGAAGCTCGGGGGGCCGTAGTTTCGACGTCCGAGGGAACGTTGATCGCTGGAGCCACCTGGACGGGTGCGGCCAAGCTCGACTCCTCCACCCTGGCCCTCTTTGCCGATCCGAAGGCCGCGGCACCCTTTCTTTTGTGGGCTTTGAGGCCCCTGGCAAGCATCCGTGCTGCTTCGGCGTCCATTCCTTAAAAAAAAAAAAAAAAAGAAAAAAAAGAGAAAGGGGGGAGAGATCAGAAATCAATAATGGAACGAAAAAGGAGTGGCACAAAAAAAAAAGAAAAAAAGAAAAAAAAAAGAGAAAGAGGAAGGACAGAAGAAAAGAAAAGAAAGGAAAAGATGAAGTACTCGCAGGATCCTGGGGGCTCAGGCCGATGTTGAACAAAAATTACTCCCTCAGAAGGTTGGAAAGGGAAGGAGTGAAATAGGCGAGAAGCTTTCGGGCAGCCTGGAGGTCGTCCTCCCTCAGGCTGGGGGCCCGACGGACAGAATCCCTCAGAGAGCCCCAAGGGGGCAGGCCCAGCCTCAGGGTCGGGCAGTGGACGAAGAGGTATTTCCCCTTCCAGTTATGGATTGAAGAGGGGGCACCTTTCAGCAACCCCTTCTTACCGAACTGAGGAGAAAAATACCACCAGTCCTTCACCGAAGGATGATGCTTAAAAGTATAGAAGTGCCTAAACAGGGAGAGAGACGGTCGGACCTCGACTACGTGGCAAAGGGAGAGAAATCCTATTAAAAACCTAAAAGAATTTGGAGCAACAGAAGCCAAAGAGATGTCTAAGAAGTGAAAGAGGGCGACAACAAAGGACAGAAGTGGAAGCCGGAGTCCGGCACGGAACGCCTCCTGATATAGGAAAAAATGATCGGGTGGGGGAGTGCTAGCCCGGTCGGAGGGGCCAGGCAGCTCCAGATCGTACTCCAGAGGAACTCCATACTGAACCCTTATCAGAAGGAGTTCATCCGGAGTCAGGGAGCATGGGATGGCACCCGATGCAAAAATCGGACGAAGCCCAGCCCCAGATGCGGGTTCATCTACAGAATGAGGGACCTGGGGGGTTGAGGCGGAAGAACTCCCGAAACCGCTGGGAGCGAAAGAGCCGGAAGACATTTCGAATAACTTCGAATGACAACTCTAAAGATCTCGAAGAAGACGGATAGGACAAAGGATGAGAGGTCACAGGAGACTAACTTAGAGGAATACAACAAAAAAAAAGGCAAAGAAAAGGCCCCTAAGTGGCGGGAAGAAAGACGAAGGTTCTGGGACTAACCTAGATCACTCTGAGGGATGTAGAGGGGCGAGGACAGGGATGACTCGAAGGGCGCCTATGGCCCGAGAAGACGCCAACAGAAACAGGGCTCTCGAAGAAAGGGCAGATACTGATAGAACTCTGAAGCGAAATAGGGCCCCTAAAGGTGGAAGGACGGGTTTAAATAGACCCTGGGATCCGGTGCCATAATGATCCGAATCCTCCCAGGCCGGCCCACGCTCGACACGTATCCCACTCGCCACGGCAGATGGCTAAAAGTGGCTGACGGTTGGCAGGGCCATTATTGCACCGTACCTGGGCCAGTGTACCAACGAGAATTTCGAAGGGTCCCTTCGTATCGCCCCGATTCGAAAAGACTCCAGCACGCGCACATTTAATGCCAAAATATCTAGGGGCGGTCGTGCGTAGGATTCGAGGGGACAACTTTGGCTATGCTAATCTCTCTGTACTTCCTTCATTCAAAATTCAAACTCGGAAGTAGGGGGACTGGTGTCGGGTATAAAATACCCTCAGCCGAAGTTCTCAGCGAGAAGACTCCGCCCGGACTCCTACGGGAGCCGGGCTCCGTCACCAACTCCAACTGCGGGAAGACTCCGCTCGGACTCCTACGGGAGCCGGGCTCCGTCCACGGCTTCAACCGCAAGAAAGACTCCGCCCGGACTCCTACGGGAGCCGGGCTCCGTCAGCAACTCCAACTGTGGGAAGACTCCGCCCGAACTCCTACGGGAGCTGGGCTCCGTCACTGACTCAAACGGCAGAAAGACTCCGCCCGGACTCCTACGAGAGCCAGGCTCCATCCACGGCTTCAACCGCAAGAAAGACTCTGCCCGGACTCCTACGGGAGCCGGGCTCCATCACCAACTCCAACTGTGGGAAGACTCCGCCCGGACTCCTACTGGAGCTGGGCTCCGTCACTGACTCCAACGGCAGAAAGACTCCGCCCGGACTCCTACGGGAGCCGGGCTCCGTCCACGGCTTCAACCGCAAGAAAGACTCCGCCCGGACTCCTACGGGAGCCGATCTCCATCACCAACTCCAACTACGGGAAGACTCCACCCGGACTCCTACGAGAGCCAGGCTCTGTCACTGACTTTAATTGCAAGAAGACTCCGCCCGGACTCCTACGAGAGCCGGGCTCC